>NC_055697.1:32735290-32787790 GCF_017639745.1 Melanotaenia boesemani
TTTAATTTATTTATTTGATATATTTACTTATTTACCCATACATTGCCACTTTCAGATCACAATGGTGCTGCAAAAACACAAAAACAAAGAATTAATTAATTAAATAAATAAATAAATAAATAAATAAATAATAAGAATAAGAATAAGAATAAACAACATCGACTAACTACAACATTGAATCTGCCTCTGGGATTAATAAAGTATTTTCATTTAATTTAATTCAAACATTTAATTCCAGCTAGTCGGAAGGGAAAAATCCACATGATGGTCAGATGAACTTTTCCACCTCTAGAAGTTATTTTGAATGTACATACATGTCCATTTCCACACGCGTGTAGTAATCCTGACATCTGAACCGAGTCACCTCATCAAACTGAAGTTACGTCTATGAAGTCAGAAAGAGAAAAGGTGAAGCACGTTCTCCTCCTGCCCTGGAAACGCGTCACATTTAAACAGATGGAACCTCACCTGGAAACATTAGAGAGTACACTTTAGTTTCATTTAGTAAAGTTAGTTTCTTCTACGTTATTTTCCTAATCACCAAGTTCATCCTGCAGGCCGGATCGGACCCTGTAGAGGGCCGGATCGGACCCTGTATCGGGCCAGATCGCACCCTGTGGCGGACCTGTTTTGGCCCCCGGGCCGTATACTCTCTGTTTTGAACGTGTTCTTAATTTTTGAACCATTTTCTATGAAATCGTCTGATGAATGACTAAATGTAAAAACATTAGAAATGGTCTTTATTCAGACTGGAGCAGATGGTTTTCATGGGTGGTTGAAGCTTTCTGATCAGCTGTTGCAGCAGCTTCAGTGCTTCTAAACATTTACTCTGATGGGTCCGTTAACGGTCAGAAACCCTGCATGGGTGGAGGGGCCGATGGTGGAAGAACTCACCCAGTTTGTGGTGGTCTGAGTCTGATGGGAGGTTTCCCTGGACAGAAATCTGATGGTTTATAAAGTGAGTGGCTGAAAGCTAAACATCTGAACTACAGAATGAAACAACTAACTCTCTTACAACATGCATGAAGATTGCAGCTGTGGGTCTTTGGCCAGTTCTATCTCTGAAGCTGACATAAATACCTCCAGACGTACATTTTCTCATGTTATAAATAGAGTGGGACCTGTCACCGTATGTGCTGAGTAACTCTATATTAGCAGGAAACCTGGTTCAGGGCTTTGCTCCTCTTCCTGCGGCCCTCTGAAGCCACATTTTCTATTAAACTTTATTAATCTTTGTAGAGAAACCAGGAGACCGTTCGTAGCTCTGCACGCATGTCCGATGTTCCCTGAATTTATCTGCCTTGCCAAACCTTGCATTGAGTCATCCTCTGTTCATGGATAGGTTTCGTCCTTTAAACCGTGTCGTACTAACGTAGTTCCTGTTTATGCTGCTTTAACTTCTCCTTTACTGCATTTCAGAGGAAAACATTGAACTTTGACGGCACTTTAAGAGGTTTGATGAATAAATTGTGTGTTCATGTTTTAGAGCAACACAGACTGAGACTAGCTTACAACTTAGATTCAAGGCAAAAGAAAAAACCAGACTTCAGCTGTCCGGATGATTCCTCCCGGTCACTGCCACATAAAAACAAATTTCCTGACAGAAAACAAGGGATGCTTTGCCAGAATCTCTGTTAAATATCGACAAAAGATGTCTCCCTAGCCTTGACCAATAACTAATGCCTAAACCTAACCAAACAGCAACTCAACAAAGAAGTAAACAATATAGAAAGCTCCAGAAACTATAATAAAAATGAACAAATTAATATTTATTTCCATTTGTATTTATTTATTTCCACTTTGTGATTATTTCCTTTTATTTCCAAAACTGAAATTGGTATTTCAAAGTTCTTCAAAAGAAACGCTTTCTTACAAAAAACTATCTTATATGTGGAAACACAACCAAAATGGGCCAAAAATTGAGGGAAAAACGACCTGAAAGGACAAAACATACAATAATTACTCACAATGGCTAAGTAATTACTTCACCGTCGTCCTTTTTGGACTTAATAATGATTGATATAGTTAATCTGAACTAATCTTTTGTTTTATCTTTGTTCAGCATAAATAAAAAATAAGAATAACCTAAGTAATAGTAAATAACCCCCTAGCAGGAGGCCTCCTGTAGCTGACTGTGCTGAACAGACGACGTTAACTTACCTGGGTGGTGAGCCAGCACTTCATTCTGCAGGTTTGTTGTTGTAGAAAAATATCTGATTTGTTCAAAGTCCTCCATCTTTCCTGGCTGTAGTACTGTTTATGGTATAAAATCCTAAATACTTCCAAACACAGCTTTTTAGATTGCTTGATGTTGTGACTGTTCTCTTACAACACCTTTCCTTGATAAGTTTCCTCCTTTTTTGTTGCAACATAATAAGAATAATTTTTATTTTAAGAGGTTAGCAGGTCATTTAGAGCATCCTCCGCTGGTTTACAGATCCATGCGGCCTGTGGTCTGAATCTACGGAGCCCGTCTGGTGACATCGGAAAAAAATATATTTTGGATAAGTTGTGGGAACAAGATGATGAAGTTGTGTCCACGTGTTACTAATGAGTTGTACAATGTCTAAAACTGTTTTAGTTTCAAAACATTCACCAAAGGCCAGAATTAAGTGTCTCTCACTAATTATGCTTCTGCAATTATTCCCAACATCTCAGGATATCATAGGAACAGACCATGTGGTTCATTCATATTTTAGGACTTTCAGTAGGACGTATGTCCCTCCAGGATTACCGTTTGTTTGTTGTTTTTGGGTGAACAATAAAGCGTCGGAGCTGCCATTGAATGGCTTTTCTTATGTCTCCGTTGTTTAGTAGCAAACTCTTTACCCAGTAATCAGTTATATCATTATAATTCATTCCAAGATTAAATTAAATCAAATTAAATAAAAATTATCCACATCACATGAGTAATAGAGCCATAAATTCCAATGCTTATCCACAGAAAGATCATTTTAGGTCTATCTGCTAAAGTATTTTATTATTTTGGGAGCCTGAAAACGCTGCTGGGCAACATCAGCTTCAGGAATACATCATACAAAAAGAGTCAGAAACACACATTTCTGAGGTGTGAAAGTTATATAGTTAGACTTTTAAAGGATATTTTTACAGTTAAAATGTCCAGAAATATGTCACAGCTGCAGATGTGGTTGTAAATGACAACTTTGGGCAGCATGTAGCTCAACTGGTTGAGGCTTCAGCTCCTCGGTGCGGCCGGCCCAGGGTCGAATCCGGGCCTGGAGCTCGTTGCTGCAGGACGATCCCCGCTCTCTCCAACCCACCTTTCCTGTCCAGCTGCTGTTAAAATAAAGGCCACTTTTCTCTTCTGTGTACTCGCCTTTCTTTTGTTCACTTTGTCAGGTTCAGCTTTAAAATGTAAATGCAGAAAAGCTTTTTTAGAATAAAAATAATTATCATATTAACATGAAGCTCATCTTGGAAGGCAAACTTGTTTGGTCAGACCGTCATTTTTCTGTCATGATGCTGGACAGGACAGCTTAAAAAAAAGAAAAAACAAGCGAGAAAACACAGCTTATCACATGAATACGAGCCTCAGAGTCTCCAGATAACAAAATAATGATCTTTTCCTTGTAACGGGGCGAAAATTAAAAATGGCATGAATGGCCACTTTCTGCTTCCGTACATCCAACTTAATTATTTTATTTTATTTTTTTCTGCCACTGACAGCAGATTTGGTTCTCCAGCCGGACTTCATTCTTCAATTCTGGATACTTGTGATTCATTTTCTAAAGGATGAGATCACAACTTTGGAAGGTTTTATATTTGACCTTCAGCAGAAGTTGCCATAATGAAAAAATTAAAACTTCTTTCATTTACATCAACCTCCTCTGTGCTGTCTGCTGCTCTGTGTCATCTTTAACCTTCCTGTTAGCGTTGCTTTACACTCAGATGTTCATCTCCTCTTTGTTCAAAACTGACCAAAATATTAAATATTATTCTTCATTTAATTTCCCAACAAACACAAGTGGACCATATCAACCCCATTTACTGTTCCTGAGAGTTTCATATTTGCTTCTTTTCAAACTTTGAATATATCATGAGCCAGTAGCACATTTTATATTCTCAAGTTTCTGTAACTACATGTCAAGTTTATGTGGTCAAGCAAGTTTTTCCTTTAAAATGTAGTAAAAAAAAACCTGAATATATAAATAAAAAAGGAAATAACCAAGTATAAGTATCCAGAGTTCAGTAAAAGCACTCCTGCACACTTTTTTGGGTATGAATAAAGATGACAGAGTTGTGCAAAAACTTCCTCCGCAGCTTTGACTGAACTCTCTGCTCCTGTGAAATTTTAGGTCTTCTTTATTGGAGGGGGCGTCAGGTTACGCCCTGCCCACTTTGGTCAGCTCTGATTGGTCACAGGTCATGTCACTCAGAGGTCACGCCGTAGGTAGTTGGTCAGCAGAGCTTCTCATCTTCCGCCTTCTCAACGGCACGGTTGCCATCTGAGACTCGGGTCCGACGCTGAAGTAACTGTCGTGTGGCGCATTTGCTCGAGTCAGTCCGGTGGAAAAAGCAGGTTTACCGGGGGACTAATCGGTGCGGGTTCACAGCTTTTCCCGGTTAAAGTTTCAACAGGAAGGAGCTAAACCGGAAAATTACCAGAACTGAAACTTTATCACAGTTTGGAGTTTTTTTTAAAAGAAAGAAACATGGCAGACAGCGACGAGCAGCAAGTTTCTTCCACCACTCCTATGTTTAACGAGGAGGTGCACCACTACCAGGCCGAACCGGAACCCGAACTAGAACCTGATCTTCAGCCAGAGCCACAGCCGGAGTCAGAGCCCAGGCAGGACCTCTTCAGCTTGGATGACATCGTGGACCTGGTCGGCGGGGCTCAGGACGCCTTACAGCGGCACATTGCTGAGGACAGCGCGCCTCATGACTCCAGGCAAACTTCAGCGGAGGAGCCGGAGACGATACCAGAGCCTGCCCACATACCTGAACCAGAACCGGAGCCGGAACCAACACCGGTGCTTGAACAGAAGCCAGTACTGGTGCCAGAACCGGAGCCAGAAGCAAAGCCAGTAGTGGTGCCAAAACCGGAGCCAGAAGCAAAGCCAGTAGTGGTGCCAAAACCGGAGCCAGAAGCAAAGCCAGTAGTGGTTATAGAACCGGAACCAGAGCCGCTGACAATCGTAAAGGCACCCGAACCTAAACCGGAGCCTGTAGTAGATAGTCCAGTTCCAGATTCCACTACCTCCTCTTTTGTTCCTGAAGAGCCTAAAGTGGTCGCTCCTAAAGCCGAACCGGAGGTTACAAAGATCGCCTCGCAGCTAAACGCAGCCCCCGCGGCGGAACCCGAACCTGCCCCTCAGAGCGACGCCCTCCCAGCGGCTGAACCCCAGAAAGCAGCGCCCGCCGTCGCAGAGGCAGCAGTGCAGCCTGCGGTGACACAGGAACCAGCGGCTCCGGCATCGTGTGAGTATCTGAAGGGAAAAACGCGGAGGAATGAATACGGGGGCGAGTTCGGGGCGTTTGGGCAGAGAAATAAACCAAACCCGAGATAAACACGAGCCGAATCTGAAGCTATTTTCCATCTTTTTACCGGAACGTCTCCGCGCAGCTGAACCGGGTTAGCATCGCGTGCTCGTTCTGACACGCGGATTAAAAGCGAGCCGAATAAAGAGTTGTTTTACCGGGTTATTCTTTCTGTTCGGCGATAAACGTTAAAACGTGAGGATTTCAGATGTTTTTGAGGAGATTTTTGTCATTTGTGCTCGGTCCCGGTCTCCGGTTAGCCGGCTACTGAAGCTACCGTGACAGGAGCGGATGGTGGTTCGTCATTAAGCCGACCTGCTGTTTGACACTTGGGTTTATGGCTGAATGAGAGAATCGTTTCTGAGAGCAGATGGGTGCATTTTTGTGTTTTGATGGGTTGTGTTTTGTATAAATTTACGCTAAACGAGCGGCAGATTAGCTCCGGTGTGCGGTGGATGCGGCCCACCTGTTTGGGCAAATAACCGTCAGGAAGCGTAATGTGAGCTGTTGACGGGGGTGAAGTAGTCGCATTCCTCCTTTTTTTTATTTTAAAGATTTTTTTGTCAATTTTATATATGAACTTTGCGCCATTTGTTTTTACGGTAGAAGAAAATGTCCATAAATGTTTAATTTATGTTCCCGCTGCAGATGTCGTTGTGTCAGCGTCCGTCTGCTGCTAACGGCGGAGGCTAACATGCTTCCATTATCGGACACGCGGTTTTCGTGATGTTTGCTAATGCAGAAAAAATGTATATGTATTAAACTTAAAGTTCTGTTAATATTCTGTCAGATGACATCTCAGATAATCTTTTGTGCTGCTATTTGTGTTGTAATGTCAGTTTGTCTTTAATGCCCCTGCTTCAGTTATAACAATAATTCACTTACAGGGAATGTAACACAAAGTGCTATATTTTATATAATCTGGTGATTTTTAACGAATAGTTTCGTTTGATGAAAGTAAGAAAAAAAGCAACACATGGAATAAGAAATTGTCCGATATTGGAAGCATGGTCAGTTAGCCCAGCGCCACAGATTAGTCACAACAAAGGAATCCGCTTTGCGTCCACTCCCTGTCGGCTTCCCTGCGTTTCCACCCCGCTGCCAGGCCAACCTCACATCCCTTAACCAGATTTATGCAACTTGTTTTCATGTTCCGACGTTGGACTCTAATTCCATGCCACCCTAATCCAAACCAACACCCCCAAATCCAGAAACAATCCGGCTCTGGAGGCCTGTGAGCCCCCCAGGCTTCCAGCCGGACTGGGGGCTCCACAGCTGCAGATCTGCCATGTTTGGGTTGAGCTCATTTGGAGAAGTGCGTGTTGTTTGTTCCTGTTGTTGTTGTTGGGCTGTGATGTGGCAGATTGCAGGTAAACAGGCCTGTGTGGGATCCTCTCTGGAGCTGAGAGGCAGGGTGGGGCTGCTTGGCAAGGCCACTGGTGGAGTTGGATAAACCACGAGCTCCTGTTAAAGCAGCCGTCTGAACAAAAGACAGTCATCCCTCATGTCTCATCTCATCAGGGTGAAATGAAAGCTTTCTCTCTGTTCCAGCTAGTCCACATTTAGAGGCTGAGCAGCTTCAGACTGGCACATGTCGACAGTTTTTATTTTTTAAGGAGGAAAACTGGAACTTTATGGTTTCTGTTTGCAGGAAAATGTAATTTTTTAAACTTTAAAGTGAGACAAATGCAACCAAATAAATATCTTGATAATATTTCCTACATGAATCAGTTGATTTTATAAACAATTCAGCTTAATTTCTTTCTATGTTTCCATGAAAACAGGAAACAGCTGCAGAGATTTATTAAAACATGCAGAAACATAAATCTAAATCCAGTATCAGGACCAGAATCAGTCCAGTTCTAAGGAGCCTAGAGTCATCATTTTTTATTCTCCATCCCAGTCTGAACCTTCTCAGAGAAGCTGTCATTTCTTTCTGTAGTCTCCAGGACCTTCCAAACCTCTTCTTTGGATGTTTCTGCCTTTTGTTCCGTTCTCTGTCCAGATGATCCCACACTGCTTCAGTAATCTTTAGCTCCAGGTTCTGGGGAGGATCCGTCCCTCCATCAGACCCGTTGAGGTCCAGGTTCTGGGGAGGATGCGTCCCTCCATCAGACCCGTTGAGGTCCAGGTTCTGGGGAGGATGCGTCCCTCCATCAGACCCGTTGAGGTCCAGGTTCTGGGGAGGATGCGTCCCTCCATCAGAGAAGTTCCCACTTCAGTCCAGTTCTTGGGTCATGTGATCTAACTCAGCCTTCAGCTGTCAGGAAGCCGTTCCTGACAGCTACGTTTCTATGGAGACCGTTTCTGATGAGGCTTCAGCCAACGGTCGATGGACCAGCTGAAGGTCCAGGTGCATCTCTCAGGTCCTGGTTCAGGTCTCTGCTGGATTCAGATCCTGTTGATCTGCTGTAGATAGTTTTAGTCCTGACTCTTCTTTGGTTTCTGCCTCCACGCTGAGATAATCCAGGTTTCCAGCTACCAGCTGTTTGGGAATCACCTTGTTGCTGAAAATCTGTTTTCTGTCAGACTGTTGGATCTTTGCTGGTTTCACACATGAAACTAAAGAAATGAGAACAGATGATGCGTCTTTGTGACCGGCTGACAGAAGTTAAGTTCCTCTAGAGCTGGTCTTGGACCAGGACTGGATGGGAAACGAGGGGAAAACACAGAAAATGTCCAAAGAAAAACCTCAAAAGGTTGTAGAACTATTGATAAAGACCACTTTAGGAAATTACAGCAACGTCTGAGATGAAGACATGAGGGCTGGATCAGGAATATTACAACATTCATTTTATGGAATACTGACAAAAATAAAGAATTTCAGGAGTAATGAATTTCCAGCAAGCAACAAACCCTTTAAACCCCCGACAGAAAGTTAACTTTTTAATATTAATTACAGCCTCATTAATAGACGAATCTCTTTAACTGATTTAAATTATTTGATTAAAAAAAAACTTCAGTAGTTTAAATATAAAAAACTGCAAATATTCACTTTAAAACACTGAAAGATTATTTGATTATTTTTGCTTGATTATCAGACAGAAGCATATTTTCTATTGGCTGGTCAGTGACCACGCCCTCCTCTGAACAGGATGATGATGATGTGCCTTCATCAGAAGGTGTGTGAAGTGGGTTTTCAGCCCTACGCTGTGACTGACAGGCTGCCTGATCGCCCGTTGCCGACCTACATCTTATTTTTGGGTCACCTACATCTGTCGGGGTGTGTTTGTGAAGCGCCGCTGATGCGGTCAGGTGGATTAGATGGAGAGGGTGGATGTCTGACGCTACGAGATCAGCCTTGTTTTCTGAGACTGCTCAGGTGCTTCATTCAGAACTCCACCCAGCATTCAAAGTCCTACATATGTCAAGAACCGAATCTTAATCTGTTTTAAATCGCGTCTCATGGCTGAGAGTCACACCGAGCTGCGCGGTGAAGGCGATGCGTCACTCGACTGCTTCTAGAGCCTCCTCGTCTTATTATTAGGTATAAATTAAAGGAACAGGAAGTAGTTTTATTTATGGTTGTTTTGGAGCTTGAAGAGATAAAGATTACTGGAGACTTTCTGGACAATATAAACCTTTCCTCTGTCTGTGTGAGGTGTCCACCCAGCTGCCCGTTCAGAACTAATCCTGTAATCTAACCGGGAATCTTCAGTAAGGTTTAAACTTTCAGTTTGAGTTCATTCCTCTATGACGAGGAAGTTTTAACTTTTAACTTCACCTTTAGAAATGTTCACAGTTCAGACTGAGATCTGATCAGAAACAAGATGAAAGGAGTCTCTGCAGCAGGGACGTCAGTCACCATCATAGATTTACATGGAGCCATTATTCCGCATGTTTAAGTCTAATTCATTTCCACTTTTTGATGCCAAAATAACAAAATCACTAGAGCTCAAGACCTGCATTTAACCATTAAAACACACCATCTTCATGACTTCTGATAAGCCACCATAATCATGTGAGACAGAAGAAACCCACCAGGACAAATTTTCACACCTAATTCTGTTTCCCCAAACTCCCAGAAGTAAACACGTCATATTTTGTAATAACACAGTGGGGTCACCATTGGGCTCTCACATTTGTTACTACCTCTCACATTAGCAGCTAACGCTAAGACCGTGGGCTCTCATATTAGCAGCTAACGCTAAGACCCTGGGCTCTCATATTAGCAGCTAACGCTAAGACCCTGGGCTCTCATATTAGCAGCTAACGCTAAGACCCTGGGCTCTCATATTAGCAGCTAACGCTAAGACCGTGGGCTCTCATATTAGCAGCTAACGCTAAGACCGTGGGCTCTCATATTAGCAGCTAACGCTAAGACCGTGGGCTCTCATATTAGCAGCTAACGCTAAGACCCTGGGCTCTCACATTAGCAGCTAACTCTAAGAATTATTAACACTTTTTGGGAGAGGGCTTTTTTGTCCTCTAATAACCTGACAGAGCAGTAAATTTATTGACCTTTTAAGAAAAATTGAAATTGGAATCTCAGAGTTCTGTTTTTAATAAAAATCATCCTAAATGGATAAACAAAAGCAGAATGGGTCCAGAAAATGAGGAAAAATGTCTGGAAATGACAAAAAAATCATCCTAATGGCCTATAAGGGTTAAAGAATTGAATTTGATATTATGATTGGTAGGTATCTGAGTATTGATACTTCCATCTCTAGGCTACTTCTTATAGTTAAATGTAAATTGTTTTTCCTCCAGAATCAATGTTGTTGGTTTTATTAGTGTTTCATTCATCAGTTAATCTGAAGTTTTTCTGTTTCTGATGAGCAGAATTGTCTGAAAGCATCGGATGTATCAGCCTGCATTAGTAGGTCCTGGTCCAGGGTCAGGTCAGTGGATGGGTCTGGTTTAGCTGGAGGCCAGTTTCCCTCTGCAGACGGAGCTCATAAATAAATCAGTCCCACGGGTTCTGGTTTGCTGAACATGGAGCATTTTTTAGCAGGGTTATGTAAGAGTGGGTCAGTGGACGAGCAGGCTGCAGCAGAGACCATGAAATCGATTGTTTCCGTCGTTGGGAACCAGCAGGAAGCTGCTCGGCCCGGAAAGCTCGCGGTCGAAGAGGATGAAGCTGTAAGAGTTAGAGATCAGGTGTGATGGCGGTGTGTTTGAGTCGGGGAGGAGGCGGCAGAGGCGTCGACAGCGAGCGAACATTGAGTTCTTGGCTTTACAGGCAGGCAGCAGGTGAGTCTTTGGCCTGAAGTCATGTTTCAGTGTCACACTGTGAGCAGAGACATTAATAGCAGCATCAGGAGACACGTGGCTCAGCATGAGGACAGCGGACATGGCGGGGTGTCGGTTCGATTCCTGCAGGCACTCATCAATCAGTCCTGTAAATAAAAGCTAATAATAGAAAGTTAAAAAGTAATCAGATTACCTGCTGCTGGTAACTAGTTACCATCTGGGACTGAAGTGTCCTGTAGGACCCGTGTGGCAGTAAACATGTCTGCTGAAACCGGATGAGCCGGACCCGGCCTCGGGTTACGTCAGACTGATGTCCGGTCCTGCACTCTGATCCTGGACCTGAAGCTCAGAGACTCGGTCAGGCGTCGCTGTGGGGGGAAAACGGTCGAGATAACCTCGATAATCTGATGTGTGAGGAGCAGATTACTGATGTGGATCAGAACAGCTGCTCTGTCTCCAGGCCTGAGCCTAGCAACGAGAAGCCACGCCCTCCAGATGACGTCATCACAACGAACACCTGGATGGTGGAAATCTCAAGTCATCCAGCTGAAATATTTCATTTCACTATTTTATGTTGTATTGTATTATAATTTCATTTTTATTGCATTTAACTAGATTTGTTTTTAATTTAATTGAGAATAGATTTGTTTACTTATTTTTATTTTATACATATTTTATTATGTTTTTTTGGTTCTATTTAATTTATTTTGGATTTTATTCAATTTTAATTAATTTTATTTAGACTATATATATATTTATATATATATATATTTTTTTTTTAATCTTTGTTTTGTTTTATTAAAAAAAATTTTTTATTTAACTTCATATGATTTGTTTTATCTTACTTTAAATTAATTTATTTTACACCTCTAAATGAAAGGTGTGTATTATTATTTCCTAGACAGTTTTACCTGAGCTGTAGCCTTTGAGTTTTGGAGTGAGAGTGGATTATTCCCTGGTTCAGGGATTAGTACCACTATCAGCTGTGATATTTGACAATTTTAAATCAGTTCCAACCTGAACATGTTAGTACATGAAAAACTACTGTAGTGCTGCCTAGTGGCCGCGTGGGATTTAGATGTTATTAAATTTGTGTTCGAATCAATTTCACACGATCTCCCTCGCACTCGTCAGCACATGGGGGATGGCGGTGCAACAGGTGCATGGCATCAAGCGGCAACCTCCGCCTGTAAAATGTGAAGCCTATGCAGAAGTGCAAAAAACTGCAGTTCCCCCCTCATCCACTAGGGGCTGCATCCCCATAGACTCCCATGTTAAAAAGACCAGCTTCACAGCAGAAATAAACATGTTTAAAGCCTGGTACAAAAATCCATTTTAGGATTAAAAGGTCAAGTTTACCTTCATGACAACTGTGAGGGGGGTGAATTTTTTTCTAACTCATCCGTTTGTATGTTATTTAATCTTGAAATTCGGCATAATTAGGGGTGTGTCCTTTTGATTGACAGTATCCAATTTCCGTGGAAAGAAGGGAGAGTGTAGCACAACAGCAGTTTTTAGCCGGCTAACAGCGTGCCTTAGCTTTAGCTCACCTACCTCCATTAGCTGGTTAGCAACCATTGCTCAGGGTTAGCTCAGTTAGCTCTTAGCTTCAGGCAGCTGGGAGTTTGATGGTTGTCAATCATCCACCCCCACCTTCACAGTCCCCCTCTCAGCTCCACCTCTTTGCCCATTTTTGGATTTTCCGGGAATGACAACACGCGTGACGCTGCCAAGATGGCGACGGTGGGAACGCCCAGCGAGCTTCACTTTTGCTCTTCAGAAACCTGCGGGATGGCACGGAGGCTCCGCCCATCTTTTATATACAGTCTATGGTTGGCAACCATCAAAATGTCTTGAAATTTTCTACCATGTGTTTGTCTCTGTTATCTGTGCGCTAGCTTGTAGCATCAGGTGAGAGTCAGACCGGCACAGACCAGCGATGACCTGCCGTCGTGTAAATCCCATCGATAACATCACACTGTTCAGTTTTAATAAAAGAAGACAGTAGAAACATGTTCTACTATTTCTAACTTTTTTAATCTATTGTAACTTAGAAAACCAGATCAAACTAATTGATGGTAGGAGAAATGCTGTAGTATAAAAGGCTGCCGAGTACTTAAAACAAACACAGATTAACAAAATCCTGGAGTTTTCTGGCTGTTTGAGCGGCTAGAAACGTGGTGCATAATGAAGCCAAATTCAAGTTCAAGTAGATGATAATAAAAAAGATTGAAGGTGAATCCAGAGGAGGGAATTTGCCAGAAGCACCTCGTGAGTTTGAAATGTTTGGTTTTATTTAGTTCAGTGAAGCTATAACTTTTTTTTTTTTATCAACATTCAAGCTAAAAGACAAAACTTTTTCTGAACCTCTTTATTCACAATAAATAACATTGTCTGTGTGTAATGATCAAAGACGATCATTAGTGTTAAAATGATGCTGTACAGTAAAACGTTCGGTGCACCAGTGCAGCCCTGTGCCGGGGATCTGGTTGCCCCGGGGCGGCTCCGTTCGCCAGCCTGCACGGTGACGGAGCGTTTCCTGCTCCGACTAGTGCGTCATGTGGACGTTTCCAGACATTTGTGTGAGAACTGGACCTGATTTGCTCACGTGTTGGACATTTGTGCTGGAGTTGGACCTTCTGACCTTCGCCGAGGTTACTCTGGTCGCGGTGATTCCTGCTTCCAGATGTTGAACTTGCACAAGAATCCAGATGTGCAGATTTGACCAGCGACGCGTCAGAAGGAGCTGGTTGTGTACTGCGCGGAGCTTTGCTCAGATTGGATGTTTGAAGTGTCGCTCGGGTGTATTCAGCATGTTTTTATAAGTTCCTGCTGATCAGAGGGGAATTTTCTTCATCTCTGAGTCTTTAAATATCCTGGCGGCTTGTTCGGTGGATCATTAACACACTGAGGTTGTAATTAAAGAGGTGGAATCCTTAGAGGTTTAACCTCCTGCTTTCCTGCTGAAGCTTTTTGTTCTGCAGATTTCTGTCTTTCCTCTGGGCTTTGAACTCACCGTCTGCTGCTTTCTCTCCCACAGATGTACCTTCTCCTCTTAAAGCTCCGCCTCCTTCTCTGATGCAGTTCCCTACAGGCAAGTTTTCTGTGCTCGCTGTGCTCCCCACCTCCATCAGTTACCTCCTTTCACCTCCTCTTTGGTTCACTCCCATCTTTACTTGTCGTTTTAGTGGAAAAGTGATGTGCTGCATGTTTGTGGAGGTTGCTGCTGCTTGTGTTTGTGCTGCATTGTGCCTCACATGAACTCAGCCTGTAGATAAATAATGATTCTCCTCAGTTATGTAGAATTAGTTTTCCATGAAAATGCTTTTTGAGAGGAATCATTATGTACCTTCATCACTTAGCGGTATGTGTTTGACACACTGGGCATGGTTTATTGGCACCAGACCTGGGGCAAAAAAAGTTTTCACCACCATGCATCAAACTCAGGTGGGATCAGCACCAAGAACCAGACAAATGCTGGGAAATGTTGACTGTGGAAGGTGGTCTGCTTCTTAAAGTTTTGTTTGTTCCCCCAAAAACTAACAAACAAAAACAAACCAGTGCAAACTTACTGTAGGTTTTGTTTTTCTTTCATTTCTGCTCAGAAGCTGGGAAACCGAGGCCTGAGGTGATGCATTAACCTGCAGGTTCGGGCCTGTTTGGATAAAAATGACTACTTTCTTTTTTACGCTAAAATCTCTAATACTGGTTTCATGTTTCAGAAATTCTTTAAATACTTTTGTAGTTTTTATTAACCCTTAAAACTCCTCTACATATTATTTTTTTATTCTAATTTAAATCGTCCCCGAGCTCCATCTCCTCCACCAGCAGCGGTGGTGTGTAGCTCTGTGGGGTAAATGTGATGGATATTTTACCCTTTAGCTGATTTACGGAAGTTTTCCAGCATTTCTATCCCGTCCAGGAGGTTTACAATCCAGCCACTAAATGTAGTTTTATTCAGAGACTCTATCTGGTAAATCCACAATGATCCATGATAACAGCTTTATTTATCACATTTCACCATAAAAACATCACCATCACTACTATGTTGCTAAGAGACCTCTATTTAGACCTGGACATGATGATGAAGCCACTTCCTGTCAGACTTTCCACCAATCAGAGAGCTTAGATTGACGGTAACGTCCAATCAGGAGCAGCCAAAGATCAACCAGTGAGCAGAAAGTTCTATGTGTGTGTGAAAAGAAGAAAAATAATGCTCCTCTATGGCTGGAATAAAGCCAAGAAGACGTTTCTGATGCACGGTGGCGCCACAAAGCAGCTGAGCTGGAGTTGGTTTAGTGAGGATACAAACTACCAAGCTTAGAAATAGTGTATGTGGTGCACATGTCTCCAACCAGCCTCTCAGGGTATGCTAGCGTCGGGTCTTCATCAAGCTGAAAGCAGGTGTTCTGGCTTCAGCACACTAGTCCAGCACTGTCTTTAATGTCTAACCCGCCCACACCCACAATAATTTAAGTAATGAGTATTTTACATGTATTATGTAATACACAAACGTCTAAAGATGAAGGATCACACTATGGAACTACGGGAAAACGTAGCTATCAGTGAAGCTGCAGGAAAAAGAACAAATGCAAGCTAAAGTCATCAATCGCTCCACCTTCACATGGAATTCATGCGGCTTTTACTGTTAAAATGCCTGAAACAATGTTGAATCCGTGCCACCGGCTAACTCCGGGAATGTGGGCACTGAGGTTTTCTTTTCAGGTTTGAAAATAAAACCATACTCTGTCGCAGTGGTTGTAACATTTCAAAACACAACAAGCCCTCATTAACGCTGGAAAATATGCCCCAATAAACGTTCCCCTCAACCAGCTGTAGCTGTTCGCTTCGCTTGCCGGCGCGTATGAAAATCCCACGATGCTTTGTGGTGTGACGTCACATTCCCAAACTCTGTTAGTACATTCACTTTACATCATTTTAACCTCAATCTGACAGCTGAGAAACATGTCTGCTACAGACTGGTTTATACTGGGATTAAAAGCTGTTACAGGCTGGTTTATACTGGGATTAAAAGCTGTTACAGGCTGGTTTATACTGGGATTAAAAGCTGTTACAGGCTGGTTTATACTGGGATTAAAAGCTGTTACAGACTGGTTTATACTGGGATTAAAAGCTGTTACACACTGGTTTATACTGGGATTAAAAGCTGCTACAGACTGGTTTATACTGGGATTAAAAGCTGTTACACACTGGTTTATACTGGGATTAAAAGCTGCTACAGACTGGTTTATACTGGGATTAAAAGCTGCTACAGACTGGTTTATACTGGGATTAAAAGCTGCTACAGACTGGTTTATACTGGGATTAAAAGCTACTACAGACTGGTTTATACTGGGATTAAAAGCTGTTACAGACTGGTTTATACTGGGATTAAAAGCTGCTACAGACTGGTTTATACTGGGATTAAAAGCTGCTACAGACTGGTTTATACTGGGATTAAAAGCTGCTACAGACTGGTTTATACTGGGATTAAAAGCTGCTACAGACTGGTTTATACTGGGATTAAAAGCTGCTACAGACTGGTTTATACTGGGATTAAAAGCTGTTACAGACTGCTTTGTAGTGGGATTAAAAGCTGCTACAGACTGGTTTATACTGGGATTAAAAGCTGTTACAGACTGGTTTATACTGGGATTAAAAGCTGTTACAGACTGGTTTATACTGGGATTAAAAGCTGCTACAGACTGGTTTATACTGGGATTAAAAGCTGCTACAGACTGGTTTATACTGGGATTAAAAGCTGCTACAGACTGGTTGATACTGGGATTAAAAGCTACTACAGACTGGTTTATACTGGGATTAAAAGCTGTTACACACTGGTTTATACTGGGATTAAAAGCTACTACAGACTGGTTTATACTGGGATTAAAAGCTGCTACAGGCTGGTTTATACTGGGATTAAAAGCTGCTACAGACTGGTTTATACTGGGATTAAAAGCTGCTACAGACTGGTTTATACTGGGATTAAAAGCTGCTACAGACTGGTTTATACTGGGATTAAAAGCTGCTACAGACTGGTTTATACTGGGATTAAATGCTGCTACATACTGGTTTATACTGGGATTAAATGCTGCTACAGACTGGTTTATACTGGGATTAAATGCTGCTACAGACTGGTTAATACTGGGATTAAAAGCTGCTACAGACTGGTTTATACTGGGATTAAAAGCTGTTAAATACTGGTTTATACTGGGATTACAAGCTGCTACAGACTGGTTTATACTGGGATTAAAAGCTGCTACACACTGGTTTATACTGGGATTAAAAGCTGTTACAGACTGGTTTATACTGGGATTAAAAGCTGTTAGACTGGTTTATACTGGGATTAAAAAGCTGCTACAGACTGGTTTATACTGGGATTAAAAGCTGCTACAGACTGGTTTATACTGGGATTAAAAAGCTGCTACAGACTGGTTTATACTGGGATTAAAAAGCTGCTACAGACTGGTTTATACTGGGATTAAAAGCTGCTACAGACTGGTTTATACTGGGATTAAAAGCTGCTACAGACTGGTTTATACTGGGATTAAAAGCTGTTACAGACTGGTTTATACTGGGATTAAAAGCTGTTAGACTGGTTTATACTGGGATTAAAAGCTGCTACAGACTGGTTTATACTGGGATTAAAAGCTGCTACAGACTGGTTTATACTGGGATTAAAAGCTGCTACAGACTGGTTTATACTGGGATTTAAAGCTGCTACAGACTAGTTCATACTGGGATTAAAAGCTGTTACAGACTGGTTTATACTGGGATTAAAAGCTGCTACAGACTGGTTTACACTGGGATTAAAAGCTGCTACAGGCTGGTTTATACTGGGATTAAAAGCTGCTACAGACTGGTTTACACTGGGATTAAAAGCTGCTACAGGCTGGTTTATACTGGGATTAAATGCTGCTACAGACTGGTTTATACTGGGATTAAAAGCTGCTACAGACTGGTTTATACTGGGATTAAAAGCTGCTACAGACTGGTTTATACTGGGATTAAATGCTGCTACAGACTGGTTTATACTGGGATTAAATGCTGCTACAGACTGGTTTATACTAGGATTAAATGCTGCTACAGACTGGTTTATACTGGGATTAAAAGCTGCTACAGACTGGTTTATACTGGGATTAAAAGCTGTTAAATACTGGTTTATACTGGGATTACAAGCTGCTACAGACTGGTTTATACTGGGATTAAAAGCTGCTACACACTGGTTTATACTGGGATTAAAAGCTGTTAGACTGGTTTATACTGGGATTAAAAAGCTGCTACAGACTGGTTTATACTGGGATTAAAAGCTGCTACAGACTGGTTTATACTGGGATTAAAAAGCTGCTACAGACTGGTTTATACTGGGATTAAAAAGCTGCTACAGACTGGTTTATACTGGGATTAAAAGCTGTTACAGACTGGTTTATACTGGGATTAAAAGCTGTTACAGACTGGTTTATACTGGGATTAAAAGCTGCTACAGACTGGTTTATACTGGGATTAAAAAGCTGCTACAGACTGGTTTATACTGGGATTAAAAAGCTGTTACAGACTGGTTTATACTGGGATTAAAAGCTGCTACAGACTGGTTTATACTGGGATTAAAAAGCTGCTACAGACTGGTTTATACTGGGATTAAAAAGCTGCTACAGACTGGTTTATTCTGGGATTAAAAGCTGCTACAGACTGGTTTATACTGGGATTAAAAGCTGTTACAGACTGGTTTATACTGGGATTAAAAGCTGTTAGACTGGTTTATACTGGGATTAAAAAGCTGCTACAGCCTGGTTTATACTGGGATTAAAAAGCTGCTACACACTGGTTTATACTGGGATTAAAAGCTGTTACACACTGGTTTATACTGGGATTAAATGCTGCTACAGACTGGTTTATACTGGGATTAAAAGCTGCTACAGACTGGTTTATACTGGGATTAAAAGCTGTTAAATACTGGTTTATACTGGGATTACAAGCTGCTACAGACTGGTTTATACTGGGATTAAAAGCTGCTACACACTGGTTTATACTGGGATTAAAAGCTGTTACAGACTGGTTTATACTGGGATTAAAAGCTGTTAGACTGGTTTATACTGTGATTAAAAAGCTGCTACAGACTGGTTTATACTGGGATTAAAAAGCTGCTACAGACTGGTTTATAATGGGATTAAAAGCTGCTACAGACTGGTTTATACTGGGATTAAAAGCTGCTACAGACTGGTTTATACTGGGATTAAAAAGCTGCTACAGACTGGTTTATAATGGGATTAAAAGCTGCTACAGACTGGTTTATACTGGGATTAAAAGCTGTTACAGACTGGTTTATACTGGGATTAAAAGCTGTTAGACTGGTTTATACTGGGATTAAAAGCTGCTACAGACTGGTTTATACTGGGATTAAAAGCTGTTAGACTGGTTTATACTGGGATTAAAAGCTGTTACAGACTGGTTTATACTGGGATTAAAAAGCTGCTACAGACTGGTTTATACTGGGATTAAAAAGCTGTTACAGACTGGTTTATACTGGGATTAAAAGCTGCTACAGACTGGTTTATACTGGGATTAAAAAGCTGCTACAGACTGGTTTATACTGGGATTAAAAAGCTGCTACAGACTGGTTTATACTGGGATTAAAAGCTGCTACAGACTGGTTTATACTGGGATTAAAAGCTGTTACAGACTGGTTTATACTGGGATTAAAAGCTGTTAGACTGGTTTATACTGGGATTAAAAAGCTGCTACAGACTGGTTTATACTGGGATTAAAAAGCTGCTACACACTGGTTTATACTGGGATTAAAAAGCTGCTACAGACTGGTTTATACTGGGATTAAAAGCTGCTACAGACTGGTTTATACTGGGATTAAAAGCTGTTACACACTGGTTTATACTGGGATTAAAAGCTGCTACAGACTGGTTTATACTGGGATTAAAAGCTGCTACAGACTGGTTTATACTGGGATTAAAAGCTGTTACAGACTGGTTTATACTGGGATTAAAAGCTGCTACAGACTGGTTTATACTGGGATTAAAAGCTGCTACAGACTGGTTTATACTGGGATTAAAAGCTGTTACAGACTGGTTTATACTGGGATTAAAAGCTGCTACAGACTGGTTTATACTGGGATTAAAAGCTGTTACAGACTGGTTTATACTGGGATTAAAAGCTGCTACACACTGGTTTATACTGGGATTAAAAGCTGCTACACACTGGTTTATACTGGGATTAAAAGCTGCTACAGACTGGTTTATACTGGGATTAAAAGCTGCTACAGACTGGTTTATACTGGGATTAAAAGCTGCTACAGACTGGTTTGTACTGGGATTAAAAGCTGCTACAGACTGGTTTATACTGGGATTAAAAGCTGCTACAGACTGGTTTATACTGGGATTAAAAGCTGCTACAGACTGGTTTATACTGGGCTTAAAAGGTGCTACAGACTGGTTTATACTGGGATTAAAAGCTGCTACAGACTGGTTTATACTGGGATTAAAAGCTGCTACAGACTGGTTTATACTGGGATTAAAAGCTGTTACAGACTGGTTTATACTGGGATTAAAAGCTGCTACAGACTGGTTTATACTGGGATTAAAAGCTGCTACAGACTGGTTTATACTGGGATTAAAAGCTGTTAAAGACTGGTTTATACTGGGATTAAACGCTGTTACAGACTGGTTTATACTGGCTTTAAAAGCTGCTACAGACTGGATTATAATGGGATTAAAAGCTGTTACAGACTGGTTTATACTGGTATTAAAAGCTGCTACAGACTGTTTTATACTGGGATTAAAAGCTGCTACAGACTGGTTTATACTGGGATTAAAAGCTGTTACAGACTGGTTTATACTGGGATTAAAAGCTGCTACACACTGGTTTATACTGGGATTAAAAGCTGCTACAGACTGGTTTATACTGGGATTAAAAGCTGCTACAGACTGGTTTATACTGGGATTAAAAGCTGCTACAGACTGGTTTATACTGGGATTAAAAGCTGCTACAGACTGGTTTATACTGGGATTAAAAGCTGTTACAGACTGGTTTATACTGGGATTAAAAGCTGCTACAGACTGGTTTATACTGGGATTAAAAGCTGCTACAGACTGGTTTATACTGGGATTAAAAGCTGTTAAAGACTGGTTTATACTGGGATTAAACGCTGTTACAGACTGGTTTATACTGGCTTTAAAAGCTGCTACAGACTGGATTATAATGGGATTAAAAGCTGTTACAGACTGGTTTATACTGGTATTAAAAGCTGCTACAGACTGTTTTATACTGGGATTAAAAGCTGCTACAGACTGGTTTATACTGGGATTAAAAGCTGTTACAGACTGGTTTATACTGGGATTAAAAGCTGCTACACACTGGTTTATACTGGGATTAAAAGCTGCTACAGACTGGTTTATACTGGGATTAAAAGCTGCTACAGACTGGTTTATACTGGGATTAAAAGCTGCTACAGACTGGTTTATACTGGGATTAAAAGCTGCTACATGGATTTTCCTAAGAGAAAAAACAGAACAGGTAGACCAAAAATAACAAATAACTTGGAGTTTTAAGGGTTAAGAAAATAAGTTTTGCTGTAAAAATGAGGAATTCATTTTATTAACATTTTTAATTCAGAAGAAATTCTGAAACTCTGAGGCTGAAAGTGACTTTCACAAAGTCAAACTTAACGTATGAATGAAAGAACAGCAGCTAGCTGTCATGCATCAACCATGTCTGAAGAAGGCCACGTTATGCTTCTGCTGTCAGAATCCAATTTCCCTGCTGGTTGGAAAACAGATGTTAACATCTGGATTACTGTGCAGCAGCTTTAGCTCAGCAGCATGGAAACACGACACCCGGGGATAGAAACTGATTCTCAAAGAGGATGCTGCAGTTTAGGCTTCAAGGCTGGTTCACTTTGTCTTTGCAGCCTGAATGAAGGAAACTGGACTTTCTCTTGGTTCAAGAACTAAAAAGAAGCGTCCTGTGGCTTTTTTTAGGATTACCATGACCCAGATGCTAAAAATCTACACAAAAACAAGTGAGAATGAGACTGAAAAGCCTCGTTACCACCAAGAGGTCCGGCTCGGTATGGGTCTCTACAACGTGTTAACAAAAATAATTTGTTTAATTAACTATAAGGTTTCACCCTTAGAGACGATGTAGGAGCTATAAAAATGTAGATTTGAAATTGACATTATACACAAACTATATGGTTATTAAGATTGATCAAAGTAGAAAGTAATATCACATTTTTGCCGTACCTCCCATCCCTGGTAGCCGTGTTAAAAGAACCGTTTAGTCTGACATGATTTTTCTGACTAAACATGACTGATTTGAAGCGTTGGGTCTGGCCACCAACCACAGCTGGCCTCCCAGCAGCACTTGTCTGGTCTTGATCTCTGAACCTCTAGTGTTTTCAGTAACTGTTCTACCCAGGTGTGGTGGGCACTCTGAGGAATGAGTATGTCTTTGATATGTGCTGTATTGCGTTCTCCCTCCTCCCTCTCTACTCAAGCACTTGGGCAGAAGGGTGATTCCCCTGCTCCCATCTCTCCTCTCTCCCCTCTTCACTCACCCGACTCTCTGGAAGAGCTCTCTCTGACCGAGAGTCCCAACCAGCCCCCTCCTTCGGGACCTGCTGCACCCTTGGGCTCCTTCTCCACTGAACAGCCCGGTACTCTTTCCAAGGGCATGCCTTGGGAGGGTGAAGAGGGTGACTCTGGACCAGGCCATAGTAAAAATAAGGAAGATCTTCTAGATTCATTAGCTGGTCCTTACCTGAGTTTAGGGAAAGACCCAGGGCCTCATAATCCATGTGAAGACAGCGGCATTTCCTTCTCACCTGAGGAGAAGCTGATTAGCTCAGACAGGTCCTCCACAGGCCCCTCCCCCGTGATCCCCCAGATGATGGTACCTGAGTCTCACCTTGCCTCCTCTAACCCAACAGAGCACTGGGATTCACCATTTCTAACATCTCAAGACAACTCCAAGGTCTCCATGGATTCCTTCTCCAAGGACACAACAACCATTGGCTCCTCCCGGTACGAGCCAGACCTCCATGGCAACCAGTCTGATGAAGATGACGACTTGATGTATGAGATAAAGAAGAATAATAACCCATTTGAGGGCTATTCCCCGTTGGCAGACAGCGGTTACTCCCACTTTGGCGAGTCCAAGTCTGGCAGCAAGGTGCCTAAGATGTCAGAGAGTCCCACACCAGATCTGGTCCAGTATGGGCTGACTGGAGAATCCCAGGAGACCCTACCATCCGACGAGGGGAAAATGTTTGAGACCAGCAAGATGGCCGTGGACTCTCTCATGCAGTCAGTGAATCAGTTCTCATCTGGTCTGAAAGATGATGATGAAGAGGAAGATGACGCCGCTTTGCCCCCATCACTTCCAGACATCCTGAAGTCTTCTCCACTCAACCCGGACAAGATTGACTCTGGCTCGTCCGAGGGAAGTCCAGAGGAGCAGAGCCCCATCTTTGAACGGAAGATGATGGAGTCGCCCAACCCTCCCATTAACCTGTCCGCCAACAACCCCTTCGCTTTCGATACTAAGGTGTCCCTGCTGAAGGAGATGACAGAGGAGATGGAGGTGAGAGGTGCCGACAAAGGGAAGGTTGAAGACGATAAAACTTTCGGAGCGTTTGATCTCGTGAAGGAGGCTGAAGAAACCACCCCGTCGAAAGTCAAGGAAGAGGAACCTGTCAAGATTGGACAGAAGGAATGGTTTTCAAGCCACGATTCGCCCAAAATAACTACAAAGTTTGAGCCACTCGACTTGGGGAGCAAAAAAGCCGCTGCCGAGGATTCGGATTCGGAATCGCCAACGGCAGATTCCCTGTCTCCGGTCTTGGAAGCCATGGGCAAGAATCCTGCCAGCTTCCAGGTAGAAACCGAGAAGAAGGACTTGAAGATGGAGATGGAAGAGCCAGAGGTGGCTGAGGAAGTCTCCGAGCATGAAGTCTCCTCTGAGGAATTCGAGTTCATCGAAAGACCACCACGAGGCGTGATCGATGAATTTCTGGAAGCTCTTGATACTTCCAAGTTTGCCTCCTCCAAACCCCCAGAGATCCCCATGGATGATGATCTCGGCTTTGGACAAAAGGATGTAGCCCCAGTTGCTTCCACATCTCCCAAAGTTGCACCGCCCCCAGAGGCTGAAGAACAGGCTTCAAGTAAGAGCTCCTACCTCCTCCTCACCCAGGCCTCGCCCCAGAAGGGCAAGGCTGAGCTGGAGAAGCTTGACGTCCAGCCCCCGACCCAAGCTCCCCTCACCCATTCCCCTGTCGGCAAACCAGCTGATCCAGTCGCTAAGAAGATCGCGGAGGGCAGCAAACTCTTTAAGATGGCGAGGCTGAATGTAGGAGCAGGTAAAATAAACCACTTCTGGCATGGAAACACTCCCCGTCATTCTCCTCAGTTTTCACCTCCATCTTCATCCCAGTCATTTCCATCCTCACTCTTCTGTTCTCCTGAGTTCCTGTCCATCCAACCAGCAGCCATATTCATTTCACTCCCGTTACCTCCTCCATGACGCCTCCTTTCATGCATCGTCCTTTTTGTTGCATTTTGTTTCTGGTGTGGTTTTTCACTGCGTTTCAACTTCTGGTTTTGCTGCATTTTTGTCTCATTTCAAACTCCATTTCTGAACTTCTGGTCATTGCATTTAATTGTTTTTTTTACATGTAAAATGTAGATCCGCTGACGATGAGCAGGAATCCGAAATCACTTATGCTTATGCCCACTGAGCGTTTCGCCAGTCGAATTGGATTACCTTACACTCTGGTTTAAGCTTCTCTTTGCTCTGGAAATAACTTTTGAGATGCCAGTCTGCAACCGAACACCACCTGAGGGACCCTGCACCCACTACAGACTACATAACACCCAGACCGACCAGTCATTCCCAGTTACTGGCTGGACAACCTCCCCACACCCGCCATGAACGACTGCATCAGTTTTATGTTCCCAAGGTTTTCTCATGACTTCTGTCAGTAGTTTGAAGTTGACCAGCTCCGCCTCATGTTTCTTGAGTTTAGTTATTTATAAATGAGGTGTTAAACTGGTTTCTGTTGTTTTTAACTGGCTCCCCATCCTGCTCAACCCAAACACAAAAAAAATGTAAATTCAAAATTCTCTGCTCTAAAATCATCTAATATAAATATTTAGAAAATAATCACAAATTGATTGGCACTGACATAAAAACCTTCGATTGATCGTTTAATTAAACTAAGTTTTATTTACAAAATAAATTCTATGAATTTATATAAAACTTTTCTAAAACAAATGGATATATTTTATTACCAGACTCTTCTCATCTGAGCAGCTCAAACATTTAATACATTTTCATTACATTTTCAACCCTTTCATTCATAGTGTCCACTGCAGTGGAAATCTATTTAAATGCTGTTTTCTAGTGTGTTGCACAGGTTAGGGTGGTGTAACTGTAAATTAACCGCTTCATTAGTGAGTCATCCAATGCACAACCCCTCACTGAAGAATAAATATGTCGTACAACATATTTACATGTAATAACCACATTTTCCTCTGGCATAAACAAGAAAAGGTGATATGGCCTTAGTTTTATATAATATTTACATACCTATGATAACGTATTATAAATATCTCTATAGAATGGACAGAAATGAATAAAAAGAAAAAACTGTGCAAGTCTGAACACTTGTTGTATGTAAAAAATATGGCAGTTTTTTATTTTTATTCCTGCATGATTGGGTAAAAGTTATTTATAATCTCATTGAGTTTGTGTTTCATGTCCAGTTTAATCTCAATCAGCAAATCAGGTGTTAACGGAAATTATCGATAATATTTAGATTTTATTTTTTTTTTACTTATATGTTTTTTCTATATTAAACAAAACGTATAAACTGAATCAAGTTCTGGAAAAACGCAGTTAGATGTCTAACAATGCTGCGACCTGCAGACACGTTAGACGTGCACGGGTCTACGTTAGACCTGCAAAGGACGACGTTAGACCCGCACGGGTCTACGTTAGACCCGCACGGGTCTACTTTAGATCTGCACCGGTCTACGTTAGATCTGCACGGGTCTATGTTAGACCTGCAAAGGACAACGTTAGACCTGCAAAAGACGACGTTAGACCTGCATGGGGCGACGTTAGACCAGCATACTACATTAGACCTGCACAGGATTACGTTAGACCTGCATGGGACTACATTAGACCTGCACGGGACTACGTTAGACTTCCTCCTCATCCTCATCCTCCCTGTATTGCGACACTGGCAGCCCCACAAAGGGTTCTCCGACCCAGAAACCACTCAGCAAATGTTCCTGGTTATGTAACTGGAGCTTCAGCAGATCTGTCTCTTCTCACGTCGGTCCTGGTCCAGCCTCTCTGGTTCTGGTTTCCTCGTCACTATATTTAGTCCTTTCAGTGTTTCTAAGTCTTATTCAGCCTCTTGTCTGTTATTTTCTTGTTTTGGTGATAAATCGTTGGTTTGCAGGGCAGAAGGTGGATTCTGGCTGTTGAAGAAAACTCTTTAATACTTCAGCTCTGAGATGCAGTTCTGTCCTTTTCTACAGCTTAGTTCAGCTCTTTGCTGGATTTGTTCTTTAAGAATCACCTTGTTGCTGCTAACATCCTGTTTTTGTCTGTCAGACGGTCTGGTCTCTGCTGGCCTTACAGATGAAACTAAAGAAACGGGAACAAATGAAGCGTCTTTGTGACAAAGAGCCTAAAGATCCAGTTTAAACCGGTTCTTTATGTTATGTTGTCACACCTCTGGTTCATCCCTTGAGTTAGGAGCCGTTTTTATCCTTAAGGATTCAGAGGTCAGAGTGAAGATCCTCCTGAACTGGTCCGTTACCAGGACTGGACTGGTCCTGGTACCAAGACATGAGGCAGAAAGCGTTGAAAGACCCTCAGAAAGTGGAGAACTACTGATGAGGACCACTTTAGGAGATTACAAAACAACCATAAGTTGATCCTGTTGCAGTGTTTAAACATTAATCTGGTTTCAGTGAGTTTAAACAGTAAATTCTGGCTCATTTCTGATCCAGAGAGCAGCTCTACATCACAGCTGCACGCTGATCATGTGACCCCGAGTTTCACAGATGAGGTCCTTCAGCCGGGTTCATTAGTCCATAAAGGATCCGACAGAACGATTCCCGATTCTCATCCCAGAAACATGCAGGTGTATGTGTTTTACAGATGAGCACTTAAAGCTGCTCCTGCAGCGCCCCCCGGTGGCTGCAGCCACCATCTACACCCCCCCATACACACACACACACACACACTCTGCTTCTGTTCTATTAATTACTCTAAATTAAACCTTCCTTATTAATCCCACAGCTAGATTCTAGCCATATTTTGTTTATATTAATTTATTTACACAAGTTCTATCTGGTTGTAAAGGTGACTAATCAGTCTACTAACCGTGTACAACACAACACCCACTGCTGTTATTAAAGGAGAGAAATAATCAACCAAACACTCAATTTCTTACCTTTTCGATTAAGTTTTCATATATAATCTATATTTATTTATGCAACATTTTATTAGTTTATTTTATTTATTGATTTTTTTTAAAGGACAATGCATAGTAATAAACCAAGTGTAAATATGCAAGTTCATAGCAAAGCGAATTTCCATCTTTAGTTGGCAGGCCAACACAGAGCAAGGATAAAATATCATTACAATCTGTGAAAATTAAATATTGATGTGATATATCTACACACTATTTTATTGTACTTATTGTTATTATTATTAAAAATGACTTAATGACATAATTATTGAGGGAACTGATGAGGCAGCAGAAAACGCTCTTGAGTATTTTAGGAGAAGAAATGTCAGTTTTCTGACGTGAATGTTGACAGTGAACATGTCAGTTGGAGCAGCAGTAAAACGATGAAGGACAAAGGTCTTCATCAGCATCTGGAGGTGAAAGGTCACTGAGTTCTCACTTATTGCTCAATCTGCAGGCAGGAAAACCTCCAGGGCTGCCTCACAGCTCTGGATTTCTCATTCGCTTTTATTCTATTTGAAAATTTGCTCTCGAATTAGTTCCCATCCTGACTTGATCAGTACCGGATCAGCATGGGTGACGTCAGATCGCTTACATCCTCTATTTGTGTGTCTGTTTGACATCACACAGAACGGAGGATTTTTTTCCCAAAGTCTTTTACAACCACATGTTTTAGTGTCAGCAGCAGTTTGGAAGCAGTAGTAACAGTCAGGTTAGCAAAGGGAATGCAGATCAGTACCGGATCAATACTGGGCGCCCTCTAGTGGACGAAGTCAGAGTTGATGAAAATACAGGATTGGTTTTTGTTTTGGGGCGGTGTGGTTCAGTGGTAGAGTGGTCGTCTTGTAGCCTGAGGCTTGGTGGTTCTGAAGTTCTGACATGGTTCACCTGCAGGAGTTAATGACGTTTTATTTCTTTTCTGTTGTTTATCTGCGGAGTTGTCCAGATGAAAAGTTTAACAACCTTTTTTCTGAGATTTTATGTGTATGTGTGTGTATATGTGTGTATATTATATATATATATATATATATATATATATAATATACACACACATATATATATATACATATATACATATGTATATATATGTGTATGTATGTGTATATATATATATATGTGTGTGTGTATATATATATATATATATATATATATATATGTATGTATGTATATGTACATATATGTGTGTATATATATATATATATATATATATATATATATATATATATATACTGGAGCTTTTAATCCCAGTATAAACCAGTCTTTATCAGCTGGTTTTGACCCCCCCTCCTGAGACTCTGGTGATGTTGAAAGAGATGGAGCTCGGGGAGACCTGCTGGAGGTTTAAGGGTTAAAACTGTCGGCTCTTTCCAAAGTTTAAATGGAGACACTTTGTTTCCAGAAAGATCTACAGCTTCAGTTTTATATGCAGAAACGATTCGTCCTCTGTGTCAGCAGAGTGAGAAGTTAGGATGAGGAATGATGAAGGGTGGGGCAAGAGAAGAAGGGAGGAGGGTGGAGCAGAGCTGGTTATAGTTGCTGCGTCAGAGCACTGGCAGCAGACGGTCAGCTGACTCTTCATTCGCTCGCTGCAGTCGCCTCCTCCTCGTCCTCCTCCCCCTCCTCCTACTCCTCCTCCTCCTGAAGCTCAGATCTGTCCCAGTCCTCCACTCCTGCCTCGCTCCGTCTGGAATGTGTGTTTGCTGATCGGACAGAATGGAAAACTCTGTGGAGAAGAAGGAGCCGGAGACCAAGCCGTGGAAAGAGCAGGGTACACCGCCACCTGTCTGTGTGTGTGTGTGTGTGTGTGTGTGTATGCGTTCCTTCAGTTTCCTTGCTGACCAATCTGATTAATGATTATTAATCGGGAAGGATGAGGATCGTGGAGCTTCTTAAAGTAGGAATTGAAAGTTTGAGCTGAGAGCAGGTTTGTTTCATGCGTTGTGGCCTCTGGATAGAGGACTGCTGGGGGACTGCTGGGGGGACTACTGGGGGGACTGCTGGGGGGATTGCTGGGGGGTCATGGAGTGGCTGAGGTGGGTGTGGGGGGGGTCAAAGTTCTCTGTGACTGTGGATTTTTCCGGACTGTGTTCAGGTGTGGTTTTTGCTGCAGCTCCAGGACCTTTGCACAGTCAGCCTGACAGACACTCTGACCAAAGGTGGATGGGGGGGGGGTGATGTTGCCAGGCTGCTCTCTGATTGGCTCGTGTGTTGGGAAATGCTGATGAGCTGAAGGAGAGCCGCAGCTCGGGGTTCAGGTTGTTTCTGTTCCTCAGACTGAAGAACTGAACGAGTTTTAGTGGAAACAAGATGTAAAAAATATTTGCCCTAATTCATCTGATCAGTTTTAGAGGTCTAGTATTGATTATTTACTTCAGCTCTCTGCAGCTCAGAAAGTCTTTGATCTTTCTGAATAATCAATAATCAACCCAACAGAAACCTTCTCTACAGATTGATGAAGCAGCTGATCAATCAGCTCTCATGTCGTCAGTAACATCTCTGTGTCAGCTGATCAGCTCGGCCTAAACTTGCTGAGAGAAGCAGCTGATTGATCACAGACTGTATTGATTAACCCTTAAAGCTCCAGCAGGTCTCCCCGAGCTCCATCTCCTCCACCAGCAGCGGTGGTGTGTAGCTCTGTGGGGTAAATGTGATGGATATTTTAACCTTTAACTGATCTACGGAAGTTTTCCAGACATTTCTATCCTGTCCAGGAGGTTTACAATCCAGCCACTAAATGTAGTTTTATTCAGAGACTCTATCTGGTAAATCCACAATGATCCATGATAACAGCTTTATTTAACACATTTCACCATAAAAACATCACCATCACTACTATGTTGCTAAGAGACCTCTATTTAGACCTGGACATGATGATGAAGCCACTTCCTGTCAGTCTTTCCACCAATCAGAGAGCTTAGATTGACGGTAACGTCCAATCAGGAGCAGCCAAAGATCAACCAGTGAGCAGAAAGTTCTATGTGTGTGTGAAAAGAAGAAAAATAATGCTCCTCTATGGCTGGAATAAAGCCAAGAAGACGTTTCTGATGCACGGTGGCGCCACAAAGCAGCTGAGCTGGAGTTGGTTTAGTGAGGATAGCAGGTAAATAGTAGCAGGAATAACTGGAAATGAGGAAAAAGTGGAAACATGGAAATAGTTTCTGTTGTGTGTTTGTTTCAATAACAATATTTTTCTCCTGAAAGCCAAAACTTGAGAGAACGATGAGATGAGAAAAGGTTTGGTCACTGTTGGTCTGTGTGTTATTTCTACAAAGTTCTGTTAGTAATAAATTCTGCTTTCTTCTTCTGGTCGACCTTTATGCTGCTACATCTATTCATACATTCATTTTACATCATTTACCTCCCAGTCTGACAGCTGAGAAACATCATGTCTTCATTTCCAGATTCATTTGGAAAATGACACCATATTATATTTATTTGTACTGATTAATCTCATGCAGCTTTGTTGGTTCCTACCTGGTTTCTCACATGACTTTTTCAGCTTTGACTGGTTTTCTCACCAATAGAAATGGTTTCTGTTGTTCATGAGCAGCTGATTTCGTTCAGTTTGTTTTTGACATCTTCAGGAAGTTCCTGAAACATTGTCTGAGGCCTTCATGCCTTTAGCCGAGTCATCTGGTTCCCGTCGGCGTTTTCTCATGCTGCTGTCTGCTGATCCTCACGTGCACGCTGCCGTGCACTGGTCTGAGGCTGCAGTGCTGTTGTCACCCATGTGCACACTGAACTCTGTACGAGGAGGGTGATGCTGCAAGCTGCACTGTGACTCAGCAGGACTGGGAGCGTGGTTGTTGGTAGTAAAACCGTCGGCTTCACACTCCTCGGCTTCTCTTGGTGGCTGCATGGGTCCATGCAGGTAGAACTCAGCTTAAATGTGGTCCTGTTTCACACAAACTAGAATAAGCTGACAGAAAGCAGCTTTTTAATGTTTTTACTGCCTGAGAGAAGGATTGATGTGGATTGATGGATGGATGGACGGATGCGTGGGTGGATGGACGGATGGATGGACTGATGGACGGATGGGTGGATGGATGGATGGGTGGACAGGTGGGTGGGTGGATGGATGGATGGACAGATGAGTGGGTGGATGGACGGATGGGTGGATGGATGGACAGATGGGTGGGTGGATGGACGGATGGATGGGTGAATGGGTGGATGGATGGATGGGTGGGTACATGGACGGATGGATGGATGGATGGAAGGACGGATGGATGGACGGACGGATGGGTGGATGAATGGACGGATGGATGGGCGGGTGGATGGACGGATGGATGGATGGACGGGTGGGTGCATGGATGGACGGATGGATGGGTGGGTGGATGGATGGATGGACGGATGGATGGGTGGGTGGATGGACGGATGGATGCATGGATGGGTGGATGGACGGATGGGTGGATGGATGGATGGGTGGATGGATGCATGGATGGATGGACGGATGGGTGGATGGATGGACGGACGGGCGGGTGGATGGACGGATGGATGGATGGACGGGTGGGTGCATGGATGGACGGATGGATGGGTGGGTGCATGGTTGGACGGATGGATGGGTGGGTGCATGGATGGACGGATGGGTGGACCTGCAGGTTTTCCTCCTTTCGTTCCTTTCTTTTTACATACTTTTTTCCCCACTTCTCTTCTTCTACTTCTTCCTCTACTACTTATTTTATTGTAATTCTACTTATTTTTCCTCTTCTTGTACATTTTCTACTTTTATTTCTTTTTCTTCTGCTTTTGCTTCTGCAAATACTACTTCTACTTTTTCTTCTAGTTCTTCTGTAGTTGCACCAGCTGAAGCATTAGATTAGAGCCTGACAGATGTTATATTCTTTGGAACAAATCAAATTTTTTTTCCATTTCCTGAATTGATTTATTAGCTGATATTTAGCCTATTTTTAGAGATATTTAGAGACTCATTATAAACGTCATGTTTTAACCAGAAGTTTAGCCCTGCAGAGTTTACTGCCATGAAGCCAGCTAACTCCAGCTGGTTAGCTGTGATGCTAACAGCAAGTTAAAAACCTCTCCAAACATGTTCCACGTGTACATTCATGTGTCACTCATCCGTTGTTAAAATAGCTAACTAGCAACTTCAGCTAACTGTTAGCTAAATCCGTTTAGTTTGCTGTCTACCTGAAGAGGTGAGACATTCCGGTTTCGTCTAAACACATATTTTTTTTAGCATCGTGTCTTAAAATGTTTGCTAACACCAAAAATGGTTGAAACAAAAATAAGAACATAAAGAGAAAATTAAAAGCTTTCGCTGTTTGCATCCCGCATTGATGAACTTTCTGTATCAGACATTGTGTGGAGATGAGCTTTAGCTGCAGCTTCTAGCCTCGTTCGTCCTCAGCACTCCGCCTCTGACATGAAGGGACGTCCGTTTGGACTCGGGCGTTTTCACCATCGATGTCCGAGATGTCAAACACCAAAATGTTCAACAGCTGACCTTGAAACGGTCAGATCAGCTGCTCATACAGCTCACGTCTCTGAAACATCTCCTCAGGCCGAGGGTTCGATCCTCAGCAGAGTCTGAGCTGCAGCTCTCCCAGCATGCACCTGGGCAGCCTGCCGTCCCTTTTATGGACCGTAAAGAGGAGCAGGTCTTGTTAATCGTCCGATTCGTTACTTTCAACTGGTTGGATTTGAATTCTTGACTTCTCTTATCTGGAGGCAGCACCTACCTTTTACAGCCTGCTTATGCAACACGTCTCCACCCTCCTGCACCAACCTTTCACACAGATGCAACACTGGTTCAGCATTATTCAGCTCTGTTATCTCTGCCAGCGTCGGAGCTCAGAGGATGATATCTGTGGAGAAATCAGCCTTCATGTTGTTGGCAGTTTAATCTGGAACTGGACCAGATCTCCAGTTTGCAGACAAATGGACCAGAAATCTAAAATAAAAAGGAAGCTGCGTCACAAATGGAAGCTACTAAACATCTTCATTCGTCCAGTCAGAGCTCAAATGTAATATTTTAGTTGTTTTATCTAAAGGTGGAGCAACAATCTCGCTTTTAAATATGACAAAATATCCAACTCTGTAGAAGAATGTTTAAATGAAACTGCAAGTAAATGTTTCACTGTCGCACATCAGCTGAAGTTCCCCAGTTTACCTGCTCAGGTGACGAGCAGCTGGACTTTAAGGGTTAGAGTCAGCTGTCCATGTCATTGGCTCAGTCTTGACCTGGTTTGTCATACCTGACTCAGAGGAGGTGTGGCCTTTTTTCCTGCCTCCTTTCCAAAATAACAAAATAAATTAAGTATATCTTCACAACTACAAGAAGTGTTACAATAAAGATTTGAATTACTGTGTCCAGTAAATTTACCTGGAACACAGAAAATTGACATTTCAGTGTCTGCCTATACCCCCACTAGAGCGAAGATAACCTTTGAATCCTGAGATTAGCCCAGTTTATCTAGGAATCAATAAAATAATGTCTGATGAGGAACTGTGCAAAAGTAGAAGCTAAAAACGTTTTAATAGAGGTGGACTCACCTAAATGTGCCATTTGACTTTCCCCAGTGGAAAATTAATTAGACTTCACAGATAAAAATCTTGGTTACTCATTGGTTGACATTCATGATTGACAGCTTGATCGACCAATTACAGTCCAGGGACGCCACTTTCCTGCAGAACTCTGGGAACGAGTCGTGGGCGGTGCTTGGTGGTGTTTTTAGATGCAGATGTGACACTTTCCTCTCTCACGTCCACATGTTCATATTCAGAAACACGGATAAAGCTGCTGGTGTGTGTACATCAGCTAGCATGAAGGAACGCTGTGATTGGTCAAAGTTGCATTAAAGTTGTGGTGATTGAATGAATTTGAATTCCTAGAGGGGTCACACCAAATGGGAGGCCTGTAGTCTTCATGGGGTGTAGGTTACAGTTTCAGCCACTAGAGGACGCTGCTTCTGTACCTGACAGCTTACAATATTTTGCAAACAGATATAACTTTATTAGATAACATCCATTAAAAAAACTCTTATATAAAATTAGGTTTTTGTATTTCTTTTCGTGGCCTGTTTGGAGGTTGTTTCTTTATTTTTGCTATGAGGAAAGCAGACACGTTTTTGGTTGTGGTTTCTTATAATTTTTCTTTTTAAATATTTTTTCTACCAAGTAAACTGGCGTGATATAATAAATGAAACTAACGCTTTGGTTTATTTGGATATTTACATATTATTTGTTTTAAATGAAAGAAATATATAATTCTTAAATTAATTTCTGAATCAGCGGTGCATCCGTGCAGTCCGAGCTGCGCATGCGCGCCCCCTCCCCCGCGTGTCTCACCTCTCCTCTGCCAGGCGGAGCCGCCGTCCTGCTCCTGCATGCTTAGCGGAGGTTCAAGATGGACGCTAAACAGGGTTAGTCTGGTTCTGGTCTTTTGTCTACCCTCCATCTCTCCTCTTTCACGCGTCTGAATTTGTGTGCCCGCGGCGGTATCTGCATGAGCGCCGGGAACGACGCCGCGTTTGGTCCGGGCAGACTCGATGTGGATCGGCCCGCTTGCGGAGGTCATGCCGGACTCTTTGACGTTTGGTTGCCGTCGTGAGATGTGAACTCTTAGCGGGGGGTCTGTCAGCATCCTGGGGAGGATGATAAAATGCTTAGAGACTGATCATGTCAGAGAGGGAGGATTAAAACGTAGCGGGCGGTGACATGAGATCAGCGACCGGGGGCAGAGAGCTGTGATGCGGCTCTATTTTTAGCAGCCGCCGGCGCTGTTAGCACGCCTGCTACCATATGTAGCCAGGCGGCCACATTTGGACTGCGGGCCCCCCTTCTCTCTCTCTCTCTCTCTCTCTGTGTGTGTGTGTGTTTTAGTTGTTGATTGGCCTGACATCCACACAGTTGCTCTCTGTGAGCTGCAGCTGGTGCCGGTAGAGCTAACATGGAGTTAGCATGATGATAGAAAAGCTGGCTGTCAGCGCCCACGTGAATGACCGATAAGCAAAAATCCTCCGTGTTTTTTTGGTGTTTCTAATAATTTAGTGTGAATAGCTTCCATTGAAGCTGCTGACCGAGTGTGTGTAGAGAAACCTGCTGATCAGGAGTCAGAAATCACTTGATAATTTATTAGCCTCATAATGAAGTCACTGTCAACTCACAAGTGAATATATCAATTTTCTAAAGTTATTAATATAAAAATAATTTAATATGATAATTTAGTTCAGATTAATGTAGTTTAACTTAGATTTTTGTCATATCAACTATTTCTGTATGTTGGGCTGAATGTGTTGTGTAATGACCGGTTCTTATAAACTGATAAATAGAAAGTATGAGGAGGGATGTGCATGATGATGGTTGCTGCTTCCGGCTGTAGCTGCTGTTTAATGATTCACAGAAACACTGGAAATATTCAGCTTTTATCAGATACTGTCTGAAAGGCGCCATTCATTCAAACTAATAGTTTTTTTCTTCCATGAAAAGTATTTTTAAGAGCTGTGGTGGTACAGGATGAAGAGTAGCAGCGACTCTTCTCATATGATCAGATTTCTGTCGGGTTTAAATCGGATATGCTGCTTTTTGTCTGCATCCACAGCTGAACATTCATGGCTGATTTATCTCTAGAACTCTCACATTTAGCTTTCCAGTCTGCAAACTGCAGCTTATTCCTTCTAATCCTGCAGATAAGAATCGATTGTTCGCTTATAACCGATAAGTTTTGTTCTTTAAAGTGTCCTGCAGTCAGTTTCCTCGTATTTTTGGACACCACCTTGCTGCAGAAAATCTTATTAAAGGTTTTCTTCCTCATAAGCTCTTTTATTGGCTGTGAAGCCGTTTTCTGGTAAACTTTGGTCGGCTGCCAGCCGTGTTGTGGCCGGTTGGCCAGCAGCACCTCCGCAGAGCAGCTTAACTGGCTCTCAGGCCTCGGTTTGCACGTTGCAGCCCGTCAGCGGGCGGTCGTGATGTGGGCTGCACGCCCTCCTCAAACACCCGGTCCCGTGTGAGATCTGGTTGTCGTGGCAGAAGCTTCGGTGGATTTGAGCTCTCGGTCTGAAAGAACGGCATGTCTGCAGGAGACTCGTCCCCTGACCTGCCAGGAATTCCCTGCTGAAATATAAGTGAGTTCAGAGCTCAGCTGTCTCAGAATCCGACCCCCTCCCAGGATCTTCACCACCATCTGAGGGTGGAGGCGCTTGTCAGGGTTGTAGTTTTTATTGTTTTAGTCATTAACAGAATAAATGTGCAGCTTGTAAACATACAAGCTGCATATCTCCGGCCTGGTAGAAGCATCCGTCAGACCGTTCAGGTGAGAATCTGCAGGGTAGAAACAAAAGAAATGTCTGGAACAAGGGTGCCAAACATACGGCCTGGGGTCCAAAAATGGCCCACCAAAGGGACCAGTCTGGTCCAGGGAATAAATTTAGTTTATGTCAGGAGGAGAACTTGTTCCATCTGTCTGAGTTAAGACATGACTTGAGTTTGTATGATGAGCTGAGTCAGTTCAGGTGGTCAGGATTACTACACACATGTGGAAATGGACACGTATGTACAGCGGTCCCTTGTTTATTGTGGGGGTTACATTCTGAAAACACCCCGCAAAATGACGACCTTATTCATTTTTCACAATTCAAATGCATGTTAAGGCCTAATTATCCCTCCTCAGTGTTTGTAGACTTTTCCCAAACTATGATAAACATTTTAACATTCTCACACACTTTATACACACTCAGAAGCCTACATATGTTTAATAACCTGAATTTCTTAATAATTTTTTACCCCGTAAACTATATTAGAGCTTCTCTGCTGGCGCTCGTCTGTAACGTGGTTTTTCAGAGTGAAGAACATGGTTATGGGACGTTTCTCCTTTTTTCTGGGCGATAACGTTCTTCTGCGCCGACAACTGAACTGATGAGCGGCGCATCAAGGGTCCCATCGATACCGAATCGATATGAAACACAATCAAGAAACAAAGCACAGCGGGCGATTCCGACAGAAAAAAAAGTTTAAATAGCATTTACATAAACTTAAATATGCTGCGTAGTAAAAAAAATCAGCCAGAAGAAGCAGGAGATGAACCGCGATACGCGACGGACCTCTGTGCATTTAAAATCACTTCTAGATCTGAAGCCTGGATTTTCCCTCCAGATACCTGGAATAAAATGTAAATGTGAAATATGTAAAACATAAAATAAATAAAAATTCAATCAAGTAAATAAAAATAAAGATAAAAATGTAATTTGAAAAATGTTAGATTTTTATATATTTTGAAAATAGCAAAAACATGATTTATTTCAAACATATAAAATAAATAAATACAAAAATGAAAAGCAGAAAAGAAAAATGTGGTTCCAGCAACTTATTTTTCAATGTGTGATTTATAAAAAAATCTCATTTATGCATAAACATTCATCTTTAAATAAGACTTTCTGAAGTAAAAACTGTAATAGATGTGGAAGCTTGTTTTCACTGGAAAGGTTTAGTAATCCTCTGTGATGCCTTCACTTTCCACCCGTGGCTTCGGGGAGGAGAGTGAAGGTGGAGGCGACCCAGATGAGGACGTTGTGAGTCAGACGCTGATGTGGTTTCCTGCTGCGGGGGTCTGACAAAGCGTGGGACCTCTGACCCCCCAGCAGGAAGTTTCTAGACGCTCTGAGTCCACTTGAAGAGAATGAATACAGCTGCGGTTAAAATGGCGTTAAACGGATTCTCCCTGAGGACCTTGAACGTCACACACATTCAGACTGCGTCACATTTAAGGAACCCAGAACCCGTCCGTGGTTTCTGTCCATCCCATGAAGCTCACGCGAGTCCTGATCTCATCACAGTAATTGGAATCAGAGCACAGATGAAATCCTGAGTCTCATGTTGCATGCCTGTCCTCCTGCAGTGGTGGATCTCCTCTACTGGCGTGATGTGAAGACCACGGGCGTGGTGTTCGGCGCCAGCCTGCTGCTGCTCCTCTCGCTGACCATGTGCAGCATCGTCAGCGTCTGCTCCTACATCGGCCTGGCGCTGCTCTCCGTCACCATCTGCTTCAGGATATACAAAGGCATCCTGCAGGCCATCCAGAAGTCCGACGAGGGTCACCCCTTCAAGTAAGTACGGACGAGGCCGGACGCCCGGCGTCCAGCACCGGCTCGGCTTTCTGCTCCTCATGTTGGTTTAAAAAGGACTGGGTTAAAACCGTCCTCCCTCCCCCGGAGGAGGAAATACAGAAAGCCTTTTTAGTACAGAGGAGGCCGGCTGGGACGTCGTTGCTTTTTAGATCAAAATGATTTCCAACCACATAAATTTTAACAAAAAACAACAAAAAATTCTTCTTCTGTGACTTAAGGAGACAAAGTAAACAGACTTTTCTCTTTTAGGAAGAACAATCTTCTTAATCTAGAAAAATAGTTTTCTAAAACTTATCTCTTTGTAATTTAAAATGGTAAAAATATCTCATACATACAATTATTTTAATACATTTTAATCTTTTTTAATTTGATATATTCAATTTTGAAAAATGATCTCATTAATTCACAAGAACCAGATTTTTATTTAAAGCACAAAAGACCAATTTTGTTCTTTTTTAGATTTTTATTTACTTTCATTTTTACTAAATGTCCTTAATTCAGAGAAATGGCTTTTTGTTTATTTTATGAAATTGTATTTTTGTTTATCTCTTTAATTCAGAAAGTTTAAACCCCGCTAGATCTCCAGCATCCTGGAGCTCCATCTCCTCCACCAGCAGCGGTGGTGTGTAGCTCTGTGGGGTAAATGTGGTGGATATTTTACCCTTTAGCTGATCTACGGAGGTTTTCCAGCATTTCTATCCAATGATCCATGATAACAGCTTTATTTATCACATTTCACCATAAAAACATCACCATCACTACTATGTTGCTAAGAGACCTCTATTTAGACCTGGACATGATGATGAAGCCACTTCCTGTCAGACTTTCCACCAATCAGAGAGCTTAGATTGACGGTAACGTCCAATCAGGAGCAGCCAAAGATCAACCAGTGAGCAGAAAGTTCTATGTGTGTGTGAAAAGAAGAAAAATAATGCTCCTCTATGGCTGGAATAAAGCCAAGAAGACGTTTCTGATGCGCAGCATAAATGAAAGCTTGAGCACTTTTTCATTAAAGTTTAACTCTCCTTGTTCTTCTTCTCAGGCAGTACCTGGACCAGGAGGTGGCGCTGTCTGAGGACCTGGTCCACAAGTACAGCGACATGATTCTGGCCAAACTCAACAAGACCATCGGGGACCTGAGACGCGTGTTCCTGGTGGAGGACCTGGTCGACTCCATCAAGGTGAGGAGGGTTTTTATATTGCAGCGTCATGTTTAACGTGTTTTCATGCTCGTGTCTTCTCTGAAGTTTGCCGTGTTGATGTGGATCCTGACCTACGTCGGTGCCTTGTTCAACGGGCTCACTCTTCTTATTCTGGGTGAGGAGCTTTTCCCACAATGCACTGGGATTCTGCCTTTGTCCCCGTCTGGTTTGAAATCAGGCTGTTAAAGTCAGCTGTTGTTCTCCTGCAGGTCTGGTCGGAGTGTTCAGCTGCCCCATCATTTACGAGAAACACCAGGTAGGAGCCGCTTTTACCCACAATGCACCACGCAGCAGGTTTCTGTGGCAGCGACTCTGACGTGTGCGACTCTGTTTTCAGGCTCAGATCGACCACTACCTGGCGCTGGTCAACAGCCAGATCAAAGACGTCGTCGGAAAGTAAGTTTGAACTTTTTAACTCTTACTAACTTTAAATGAGGTCATGTGACTCACTGATCAGGACGGCGGGAACGCCTCTCTGGAGCTTTAACTCTCTTCTGATTGGTCACTGCTGTGTTTTCTAGATTTTATGGTCATGTGACATTTACACTCGAGCTCAAATGGCAGATTTCAGTCTGTTTTCACTGGTCATGTGATCTGGTACTGGTTCCGCGTCCCGGTACTGGTTCTGTGACCCGGTACTGGTTCTGCTGCTCATTCCTGTTCTCTGACCTGCAGGATCCAGGCGAAGGTTCCTGGGATGAAACGAAAGACGGAGTGAAGGGACGGAAAGTGAGAGTTTGGATTCAGGAAGTCCTGATGTGGCGGGAGGGAAGGAGGAAGAGGGGGGGGGGGGGTATATGAAGGAAGGCTGGAGGAGGAGAGGGGGGGCTGGCGTGGACGCAGCCCTTCTTACTGTATTTGTCACAATAATAAACACTTTTTTTCCAGTTCAGAATTCCTTTTGTTGTGTGTTTCCTGGAAAAGTTGCGCCACCAAAGTCGGCTGGACGGCATTCCAGCTCCCCTTCTTTCTTTTTCATTTTTTTTTTCAAGTTTGAAATGTTTGTTTCTGTGAGGCTTCAATCTCCCAGAAACGCGTTTAGAATGCGGATAAGCCCCGCCCCCTCCCACCTGGTGGGGGGTCAGGAGCTCCTCCAGCCGGTCAGGTGGTCGTTTCGTGTTCTTTGTCCCTGCCTGCGATCAACTCGAGCAATGAGGGTCGTTTCCAGCTGGCGAGAGCTGCCGCTGAGGAAGACGAGCGGCGGCTCTTCGCTGGTTTTTTGGGATTTTTTTTTTTTTTTTTTTTTTTTTTTTTTTGTGCACTTTGAGGTTTTTGGGATATTTTTTTTTATTTTTTTTTCTTGTCCCTGAAGCTTCGAGCTCGTTCCTCGGTCAGCTGGTTTCGCCTTGACGCGACGAACGCCGTCTGTGACTCCTGATGAGGTGGCGGGGGAGGGGAGGGGGTGTTGTACTAAAAATCTCTTCATTGCTTCTGAGTAACTGTAGCTAGAAACATCTAGAAACCTTTTTGGCAGACAAATGAAACCCATTAACTTCATGTCATCGCAGCTGTCTCGTAGAAACTCTGGAAAACGTTTACATTCATCTGGAAAATGTACAAATAAAAACCAATCATACTGTCTGTGGAGCCGATATCTTCATGAAGTTGCAACTTAACGTGACTTTTGGGAAACTTTCAAGCATCTGTTTGTTATGCAAGTATAATTGTGAATGATAAACTTCTTCATACTTAAATTGTGACGATAAAAAGCTTCCAGCTGGGAGCCGTGTTTGTGGAATGCATTGTGAGATGTAAACAGTTATCAATAAAGCTTCTAGAAGAAGAAAGCTCCGCCTCCTCGTCTGTCTGCTGTTTATTCCCTGTCCAGCATCATGACTGCAGAATGGTTTTGGTCTTTTTGGATATAAAGCTCCCCTTGATACTCCAGTATTACTCTTTAATAATAATCTTTACGGCCCACCACCTCCGGGCACACACAGGTTACTGACCACACATACACCTATATCCTCCCCCACTTCCACTCATCCTGGTATACACACACGTATACAAACCTCTCAGTCTGACTCCTAAACACACCCCAGCTCTCCCCCTATGATCCCTCCTCAGCACCCCCCTCCCCCAGGCCATACCAGACACCATGCACCAACCCACCCCGTGGCAGCACACCTGGGCAGGCCCAGACCCCCCGCACCAACCGACCGCCCAAGAGAGAGGGCCCCCCCCCCCCCCAGGCACCAGAGCCCCCGCCCCAGAACAGGCTGGCCCAGGGCCGGACACCCACGACATGAGATGTCCCCAACCGCAGACCCCCCACAGCCCCCAACAGGGCTGGACACACAGCCACCCGCAGAGCGGAGCAGCCCAGATCCCCTCCATGGGAAACCAAGAAGGACCTGCAGCCATCAGGCACCCTGCCAACATCCAGCCCCCCAAAGCAACAAGGTGACAGTCCTCCACCTACACTGAGTGATGGAGGTAATCACGGGGTGCCAGAGGGAGTGAAATGCAGCTAACTGGTTCGTTGAGGAGGCAGACGTTAACTCAGTACTGACGTGATTCCTAAAAGATGTTCTAGAAGTTTAGTGCTGCTGATTCCATTTGGTGAAGTGAGAATATTAAATGACAGGAAGTTTCCATTTTCTGTTATATGTTCTGTTTTATTCCTTTATTTTTCCATTGAGTGAAGTTAATCAGCTTTTTGTTTTGCAGGATGTCAGGGTTGTTCCAGATGGGTGGAACTTACATGGAAAAAGCTTTTAAAACACTGATGTGTTTTGATGGTTGAGCTGATGAATGGCAGGTCAGAGATAAACACATCCTCACACAATGCTTGCTCTACATCTAACCATGTTTCATCCAGACTGCTAGGTTTAAGCCATTTGGAGATATACTGCAGCTTGTTAGCTAAGAAAACATGATTAAAGTCGGGTAGCTCCGATCCGCCTCTATCTTTAGTCTGTTGTAAAGTTTTTAGACTGATACGTGATGGCTTATTTTTCCATAAAAATTTAGATATATGTGAGTCCAGTGACTTAAACCAGCTGGAGGATGGTTTAGTGGGTATCATTGAAAACAGGTAGTTTACTTTAGATAGAACCATCATTTTAACTGTGGCAACCCTCCCCATGAGTGATATGGGTAAGCGCCTCCACCGTGAGAGATCATCCTCTATTGCTTTAAGTAGCTGGACATAATTTAGCTTTGTTAGTTCTGATAACCTGGGGGAAATGTTTATGCCTAGATATCTAATGTTTCCAGACTGTATTGTAGTATTGGGTATGTTTTGTAGGTCACAGTTGATGGGCATAATAATAGTCTTAGACCAGTTAATAGAGTAGTCAGATATTGGTGAGAATGTGTTAATAAGTGTGATTGTCTGGGGGAGAGATGTCGGTGAGTTCTGGAGGAAAAGTAATACGTCATCAGCATAAAGACTTATCTTGTGTTCTATATTTTTGGCATGGATTCCTTTAATCTCTTTATTTTGTCTTATGGCAGCAGCTAGGGGTTCAATAAAAATAGCAAAGAGTGATGGAGAAAGCGGGCAGCCCTGTCTGGTTCCTCTCTGCAAACAGAAGCTTGGAGAAGTTTGATCATTGGTCTTCACACATGCATTTGGGTTGTTATATAATATTTTTATCCAATCTATGAAAGATGACCCAAACCCAAATTTCTTTAATGTTGCAAATAGGGTTGCAACGATTAGTCTGCGTAGTCGACAATAAAATAGTCGACAACGAATTTACCCAACTATTGTCCGGAAAAAAAAAAACAGAGTGAGACATCGTCTTCTTTTCCTATCTCTGCTGAGAGTTGCACATGGGCAATAAAGTCTGCCAGGGGAAAAATATGGCGGCCGACTAGGGAGCAAAACGACGTAGAGGACGTCAAAAGTCTGAAATAACTTCACGTTAAACTTATAAAATAAATTAAATATATGTGAGATTTGTAAAGCGGACCTTGTGTACCACGGAAGAACGTCTGCAATGCTCGAACATTTAAAGACGAGGAACGTCAGACTTACATAACAACCTCATGCAAGATTTCAAAGCTGAAAGTGAAATAAGAGTCATTTAATAATGATGATACATAATCCGATTGGTCGACTAGTCATTTAATAGTCGGTGACTAATCGACTATCAGAATAATCATTAGTTGCAGCCCTAGTTGCAAATAAAAATTTCCAGTTTACTCGGTCAAATGCTTTTTCTGCGTCTAAAGAAATTACTGTGGATTCCAGGTTATGTAGAGTAGAATAATCTATGATGTTAATTAATCTACGCATGTTAGTAGAGGAATGTCTACCTTTAATAAAGCCTGTTTGGTCAGGATGTATTATTAGAGGGGTTATTTTTTCTATTCTTCTGGCCAAAGCTTTGCTAATTATTTTGAGATCTACATTTATTAATGAAATTGGACGGTAACTGGATGGAAGTGTCGGGTCTTTACCTGGTTTTAATAGTAGAGTAATATTGGCTAGGTTCATATTTGAAGGTTTTTTTGTTTTTCCCTTATTTCTAATATCATATTGTAGAAAGTGGGTGTCCAGAACTCTTTATAAAATTCTGCTGGGTAACCATCTGGACCTGGGTCATATGGTCCAGATGGTCCAGGTCCAGATGGTCCAGCATATGGTTGGGCATATGCTGGAGAGCTTCATGGAGTTCAACAAATGAAAGAGGCGAATTCAAGAAAAATTGTCATGTTTTAATTGTGGAAGATTAATGTTACTAAGAAATTTATCAATATTGTCATCTGTTGTGGTTAGTTGTGATGTATATAATGTTTTATAGAATTCTTTGAAAGTGTTATTTATCTTGTCAGGGTCGTGGCTGATGTTTCCTTCTGGATCTCTGACAGAGGAGATGGTTGTTTTCTCCTTATTTGTTTTTAACTGATTAGCCAGGAACCTTCCAGATTTGTTGCCATGCTCAAAATTCTCCAAGTGAAGTCTTTGCACCAAGAATTGTGTCTTTTTATCTATTATTTCATTAAATTCAAGTTTAGCTTTCCTTATAGCATTTAGTATGTGTTCTTCTGGGGGGACATGGTAAGCTCCTCTAAGGATTTAATTCTGAGTTTTAACTCTGAAATTCTCAAAGTTTCCTTCTTTTTCTTATGAGAAGAAAAGGAAATTATATTCCCTCTCATTACTGCTTTTCCTGCTTCCCAAAGAACACACACTGAAGTTTCTGGCAAGTTGTTGTTTTTCTAGATATAAGGACCATTCTCTTTTAAAGTAGCTGATAAACTCAGGATCTTTAAGTAGTGACGTATTAAATCTCCAGTTTCTAGCTGCTGGTTTATTGCTCTTACTTCTCAGAGTGAATGATACTGGTGCGTGATCACTAATGCAAATAGGATGGATCTTGATTTCTGACATGTCATTCATCAGCGAGCTGCTAGTTAAGAAATAATCTAATCTAGAATAGGAATGGTGGACTGAAGAGAAGAAGGTGTATTCTCTTAGTGTGGGATGGTGAGAGCGCCAAACATCACAGAGACCAAAATCCTTCATGTACTGTTTTACAGTTTCTGAGGATTTCCAGACTCGATGAGCTCCTGTGGTACTATATAAGTCACCTCCTGTAATTAGTGTGTTATCTGAGTGACCATAGAGTGAGGTAAAGAGGGAAGAAAAGAAGGAGGGTCATCAACATGTGGACCAGATATATTTGCAATAGATAACATTTAGAATAGATAATGTAACTATTATAAATCTGCATTCTGGATCTGTGGTTGTGTTATCAATGTCAGAGTTTAACCTTAAGAGTTGCTGCTCCTCTCTGCCTACAATTATAACAAGCTAGGGCTGGACAATAATTCAATATCAATAAGTAAGTGAGTAAGTGATGACGTACACCACAGACACGGAGCCGACCAATGAGCCCGACCAAGCCCAGCAGCAGCTGGCTCTGCTCAGCGCGAGGTAGAAGGCTAGGCTAGGCTAGGCTAGGCTAGGCTAGGCTAGGCTAGGCTAGGCTAAGCTCCAACGCTGCTAGTGTTAGCTACCAAACAAGTGCTCGTGTCCATAATGCAAATGTGACTGAACAAGCTTCTACAAGCGAAGCGAACGCAGATGAAATAGTTGATAAGAGAGGAAAGACTAACTTGATGGTACGGAAGTGGATTGGCTCAGTGTCGCCAACTTAGAGACTTAGTCCTGTTTGATTTCACTCCCTTCTATCGACTTTTTTTTTTTTTTTTTAAAGCAACTAGATGGATTTCCTCCTGGTGGGAAACAGGACTCTTCACCGGTCCGGATCTCTCTCGGATATTGGTTGTTTACCCTGAAGTTTGCCCCCTTCAGTTGGCGGCCCTGGTTCTTCACCTGCTCCTTCTGTTTGAAGCTGACGAACTTGGCTAGAATCTTGGTCTGTTGGACCTGGGGTTCCTCCCGCCCAGACGATGGACTCTGTGAAAGGAGATGGTTTTCACCGTTTCCTCTGGGAGCTTCAGGTGAGCCTGGATGAAGGTTTTCACCGTGGTCTTGGGGTCCTCCGTCTGCAGATACCAGATTCTCTCTCATGCTCCGCACCTGCAGATGGATCACTGTTTCCTTCATCTTCTTGTTTTCCTCAACCCCTCGGTGAGGGATTTTACAGACTCTCTGAGGCCGGCGTTCTCTGCAGCGAGGGTTTCCACCTGCTTCTGGCTGAATTCCAGTTATTCACGTAACACCTGGAACTCCTTGTGGAGAATCTCCACCAGGCTCAAACTTCTGAGTTTCTTGTCTGTGCAGATCAAAACGTCGTTGAGTCGTTCCCTGGTGGTGAAATCCAGGTGAATCCTCGTTTCGCTGTCTCTTGGCCTTGGATGAGGGTTGATGTCTGGTTTGGCTTTCCCCATCTTTCCTTTTGTGACCTCACAATGGGAAACAACCACTATCCCGGTAGTAGATTCTGTCATTGATCATGAGTGGACAGGCACCACTCATGATCATTTAAAGGTTCAGACACAGAAACAGCCCATTCTCATTAGAGCCACTAGAACTGGTTTTGGAACGGCTGAGATGAAAGACCAAGGCTGAATTTGGAGTAATACACTTTGAAAACTGTTGTTGAACTCCTGATACCCACATGAAATTGTTGAAAAAAATGTATAATATGGGACCTTTAAAGACACTATTTTCCTACTTTCAGGAATTTTTAGATTAGACTGGCAATAAAAATGGAGATACTTATACAAAATGTGGCTTTGAACATTTGCCAAGGATGAAGATAAAGAACAATGAACAGCTGAACTTCCAGCTCATCAATCCAGCACAGGGGTTTCACCTTCACTGCGCTTGACCAATGATGGTGTAGGTGTGGCCTGACCTCTCTGCTGCATTGAGTGCACCAGTGACCCTTACTGCAGAGGATATAATGCGTCCGGGTGAATGTGTCCCACTCATGATGTCTGAAGTTCTGTTTCCATCTGGACTTTACAGAAAAAACTGCTTTTTAGTGGCAGAGTACAACCCCTGGCAAAAAGTATGGAATCACCAGTCTTGGAAGAGCGCTCATGCAGCTGTTTTGTTGTGTAGAAGAAAATCAGATCATAAACATGACACAAAACTCTAGTCATTCCAAATGGCAACTTTCTGGCTTTAAGAAACAATAAAAGAAACAACGAAAAAACATTGTGGTAGTGAGAATAGGGTACTTTTACTGACCAAGCACAGGGAAAAAAATATGGAATCACTCAATTCTAAGGAAAAAAATATGGAATCAGTCTATTTTCACAACCAAAAACAAAATTCTAACACCATTAATACTTAGTTGCACCACCTCTGGCTTTGATAACAGCTTTCAGTCTCTGAGGCATGGATTTGACGAGTGACAAACAGTATTCATCATCAATTTGGCTCCAACTCTCTTTGATTGCTGCTGCCAGATCAGCTTTGCAGGTTGGAGCCTTGGTATGGACCATTTTTTTCAACTTCCACCACAGATTCTCAATTAGATTGAGATCCGGACTATTTGCAGGCCATGACATTGACTTTATGCGTCTTTCTTCAAGGAATGCCTTCACAGTTTTTGCTCTATGGCAAGATGCATTGTCATCCTGGAAAATGATATCATCCCCAAACATCTTTTCAATTGATGGGATAAGAAAACTGTCCAGAATGTCAGTGTAAACATGTGCATTTATTGAGGAAGTGACAACGGTCATTTCCCCGGTGCCTTTACCTGACATGCAGCCCCATGTCATCAAGGACTGTGGAAATTTTAATGTTTTCTTCAAGCAGTCCTCTTCATAAATCTCATTGGAACGGCACCAAACAAAAGTTCCAGCATCATCACCTCCAAAGCAGATCCGTGATTCATCACTGAAGATAACCTTTATCCAGTCCTCCACAGTCCATGACTGCTTCTACATAGCCCATTGTAGTCTTGTTCTTTTCTGTTTAGGTGTCAATGATGGTTTTCGTTTTGCTTTCCTGTATGAAAATCTCATTTCCTTTAGGCGATTCCTCACAGTGCGGTGACATACACTGACTCCAATTTCCTCCTATTTGTTTTTCATTTGTTTTGTTGTGCATTTTCTGGTTTTAAGACATATTTCCTCAAGTTTTCTGTCTTGACGCTTGGATGTCTTTCTTGGTCTACCAGTGCGCTTAGCTTGAACAACCTTCCCATGTTCCTTGTACTTGGTCCATATCTTAGACACAGCTGACTGTGAACAGCCCACATCTTTGGCAACATTGTGTGTAGATTTACCTTCTTCAAGAAGTTTTATTATCCTCTGTTTTGTTTCAAGTGACATCTCCTGTGTGGGAGCCATGATTCATGCCAGCCCCCTTGGTGAAACAGGTCTCCAAGGTGTGGTCACAGGTGTGGTTTTAACTGCAGACTAACAAGCAGATCTAATCTGAAGCAGGTGCTCATTTAGGGAAAGGAAGTTGACTGGGTGACCCCCCCCCCAAAACCAGACTGATTCCATATTTTTTTCCCTGTGCTTGGTCAGTAAAAGTAACCTTTTCTGACTACCACAATGTTTTTTTGTCGTTTCTTTTATTGTTTCTTAAAGCCAGAAAGTTGCCATTTGGAATGACTAGAGTTGTGTGTCATGTTTGTGATCTGATTTTGTTCTACACAACAACTGCATGAGCGCTCTTCCAAGACTGGTGATTCCATACTTTTTGCCAGGGGTTGTATTAGAGCAATAATAATAAGAGAGAAAAAAACCTACATAGTTTTTTTGGTCTGTATACTTATATACGTTTTTCCTTGTTTTCCTTCTCATCTTCTGTTTTGTTTTTTTCTCGTCTTTTTCCCCCTTTTTCTAGGGAGGGTTCATTAACTGATAAAGTTTTAAAAGTATAGAGCCTTCACCCCAACTTCTTTCCCTTTTTAACTTGCTACATCTTTCTCTTTTTTTTTCTTAGATAAAGCTGCCTGGTTTAAATTCAGTTCTCTCCTAGAAGAGTCCTCAGTTTGGGCATTTTGCTTTTTCTTGAGCTGTCTCACGATGTCTTGCTCTTTATTTTTTTTTCTTTGTAGATCTGGAGAATAATCATAGTCGAAGAAGATGAGTTTGCTTTGAAAGAGTACTTCTTTTTGACGCCATGCTTGCTTTATGACCATTTTGTTGAGGCAGCTCATTATCATGCTGAAGGAGATGTCTGAGCGCCCTCTGGTGGAGGACTGCCACATCTTCATCCATTAGATGATTTGTGGTGGAAAAATTACATTTTTTAAATGAAAAATTAAGTTTTCTTTTAGCTAGCAAACATCTGCGTGACGACTGAAAAATTACCACAAACCTGAAAGAACAAGATTTTCTCTTTGTACATATTATTGCCTGTAAGCAACTTCTGTTAACCATTTGCTAGCTAACGTTCAGTAGCATGTAGACTAACATAAAGCTAGTGTTGTATGAGCTGATGCTAATGAGACAAACAGATGTTTAGAAGCATATGTGGAGATATTTCCTTAATCATTTCCACAATTTTATAAATAAATAAATACTTGTGTCATGCTGTCGGCTAACTGTGTTAGCCACATTAGCTGTAAGTCTGTGCTACGTTTAGTGGTGCAGCAGTAAAAAAGGTCCCACCTCAAACGGTTTCCTGCTTCACCTCCCCAATGTTGTTTAGGCTGTTTGTGGCATGAACCGGTATGAACTGGTTTAACACCAGCACTCAGATGCCTGCTCTGGGTCATGGTAGACTGATGACATGCTAGCCTCCGTGTGAACCAGAGCGGAGCCATAGTACGGTTGTTTCTGGTGGTTACTCCTTCTGAGTCAAACGTTGCTCAGCTGCTGCAGCTCATTGATGAGAACGTTTTCCTTTTTAACGTCACTGGTCCCACAACAGAATGTGTGTGTGTGTGTGTCTAGACAATAAATCAACAAACAGGTGTGTCTCTTCTAATGTTTTCTTCTCTTCATCTTTACACAGACTCTTTGACACTTTTCACAACAGTTAATATTCATCACAGAAAACTCATCCACACATAACATCAGGCATAAATGACGTAGATATTCCCATAAATATTCTTTTTTGTGTAATTTTATGAGCACAATGCTTTGGATGTTTTTAAAACAAAAAGCAGCAGCAAAGAAAAATGCTTTTCTTTTTTCTTCTGTCCATTCAGGATGAACATTCAGTATAGCACCAGAGTACAAAATAAGTCCAAACATGGATAAAAAAATAAAATGCAGCATATGAAATCCCGTCCCCCTTTAAATTAAACTAAACAAACAGGTAGAAAGATCCAGAAAGGCACTTCAGTGTGATGATGTCCAGATGCAGCGAAGACTCTCTGACATGACGAGAGGTTCATGGGTTTTCACTGATGCGCAAAACAAGAAATTTCAGTAAACATGAAACTGAGTCCATCAAATGTTTCCAGTCAGGATTAAATCTCATCTTATCTTTGACCAGAGGCGTCTTCTTACCCTTCATTTACTCAGACTGATCCCAACTGTCACCAGTTCAACTCTAGAATCCAGCGTTTTTAAATGTTTTTTGAATATTTGTGGTTTTTATGCCTGATTTTCTGGTTTGATCTTTAACAAACTTTTTCCTGAACAGGTAAACGGAGGTCGTGACTGTTCAGTTTGGTGGAAAACAGCAGCTTCTTGAAACTTTTCTGGAAGGTTTGTGTCCAGTGATGAACGACAGGAACAAACCGGAGCAGGTTTCCGACTTGTTCCTGGCTTTTCCAGACGTGGCGGACAGGAGGAGGTGGATGTGCACCAGCTTCAGGTTGGGGCAGTGGTGGGCCACGGGACTAAAGTCTGATTCTGGTCCTCTTTGTCTGTGATGTTTGGTTTCTACGGAGGCCTACAGAGGTCATGTTTGTATGTGGATGAGTGAACAGAGAAGAGATTTGTAAACAGAGTGCAGAGATCAGTAAAGACATAAATTGGTGAGCTGACTGCTGCACAGTGAAGGCGAGATTGAAGATCAGAGTGTGCAGAATCAACATTTAAACCGCCCACTTCCTGTATCTGCCGACGTTCCTCCACCTCTGGGGGCGCTGCGTCTTCCTGCTGCGTCTTCCTGCTGCGTCTTCCTGCTGCGGCTTCCTGCTGCGTCTTCCTGCTGCGTCTTCCTGCTGCGTCTTCCTGCTGCGGCTTCCTGCTGCGTCTTCCTGCTGCGGCTTCCTGCTGCGGCTTCCTGCTGCGTCTTCCTGCTGCGTCTTCCTGCTGCGGCTTCCTGCTGCGTCTTCCTGCTGCGTCTTCCTGCTGCGTCTTCCTGCTGCGTCTTCCTGCTGCGTCTTCCTGCTGCGTCTTCCTGCTGCGGCTTCCTGCTGCGGCTTCCTGCTGGTCTCTGGTGAAGCTGCCGGACTGTAAACATGAGCGTTGTCTCTCAGGCTGTGGAGGCGACTCGCCGCCGACCCGCTCCAGGTCCTTGGTGCTGATAAGGTGCTTCGAATCCCCACGTTTACAGACATTTCCACACAAACACGCTGAAACGAGACTTCAGTCAAAATTCTTACTGCTTCCAGCACATTTTACTTTTAACATTTTTCTGTTGCATTTATGTCAATAAATTAGTTTAATAAGTTATAAAAACGAACAAAAGCAGATTAATAAAAGTTTAGTCGGCCATCGTGTTTATTCAGACCAGGGGTGGCAAACTTTATTTATATTTTCCACACGTGTCCAGCAGGCGTTGTGCTTCTGAAAAGTACGTATGTGCTGTGTTGGCTGTAAATCTCGTCCTGAAGGTCATAATGCAGGTTTCAGCACATATTTTAATCTTCTGTATTGGAACTACGTTAAATCATATCACTCCTGTTTAATTAAATGAAAACAGTAAATAATGAAGTAGAAGTCAGTGGAAGAAGAATAACACTGAAGAATTTAATGCTGTGACGACATGGCCTTTAAAAGATAATATTAACATGTTATTGTTGTTTTTCTAAGTAAACAGTAATAAAAGGACGATGAACGCTGGTTGGAGCGGTGACATTTAGCCTCTTCCTATAAATAATAAAAACAGCGAATTTCACCCTTTTAGTACAAGCACGTCATCAGTATTTTTATATTTAATGAACTTCCTTCTAGAAAATACTATGAAGCTGAAGTGAAACTATTTTTTGGTTTATTAACACATTTACTTATTTAATTTATTTCTCCTTTATATGTTTATTATATGTCATTTGAAATATTTAATTGCGATTGATCTCATATTAATCATAGATTTTTATTTATTGGTTAAATTTTTTTAATACTCGTATTAACATGGGTTGCTTGTTACATGAACTCAGCTCAGATGGGGCCGTATGTTGGACACCCTGCAGCTGTGGTATTGATCCGCCACCGGTTTACCTGCAGTCGTCTCCTCCTGTGCTGATCACGTATTTGTCGTCGTGGGAGAAGCGGATGTTGGTCACGTGGGCTGAGTGGCCGAGGTAGCGCTTGTGTTTGGCCTGAAGGCAGAAACGAGAGAAATACATCCCGTTGGGCTTCAGTTCTTGTTACTGGAGCTTTAACTCAACCCAACTTGATCTTGGTTTCTGAGGGCTTTTCCTAAAGGAAGCATGCAAACTGAAACACCATACTGGGTTCATGTGGAGTCATTTACATGTACAAACTGGAATCTAATTGATAAACTAAACTAAAG
>NC_055697.1:32792790-32840290 GCF_017639745.1 Melanotaenia boesemani
CATGCTTTCACACATGCATACTAACTTACATAAATACACACATTCATACATACATATAGACTCTCATTCAAACATACATTCATACATACATACATACATACATACATACATACATACATACATAGTACCATATATATATATATACTCTCATACAAACATACTAATATATGTACTGACATACATACCAACATACATGCATACATACATACACACATACATTCTAAGTACCTTATATACATTGTCATACAGACAAACATACATAAATCAGATATATATACATACATTCACACATACTTTCATACAAACACAATACCATATCAATATACATAAATATACATGTACATACATACTTTAATATATGCATACTAACATATATACATACTTTTAAATATATATTCATCATATATGTATGTATGTAAGTATGTTTGTATAAAAGTATGAATCTATGTATGTATTGTAATGTATGTATGTATAAATGTATACATTTATTAAAGTATATATGTATATGTATGTATGTATGTAAGGTAGTATGAATGTATGAAGGTATGTATGTATGTTGGTATTGTTACGACCCCTTCTTCTTTTGTGGCTTTGTTAATTATGTTTGTGTGCAGGTGCAGCTGGAGTATTCGGCGGGGCGTATATAAGACCCGCCTACAATCGGCCTGGTCTCTTCTGTCTTTGCTCCGCTCCCAGGCCGGACCTGCGCCGTTGCACCTCGCGTTTGTGTTTGGTTTAGTTCTACATCATACAACACTGCCTGCATTATATTTGTACACACAACCAAGCACGCCCTGACATTACTGATATTGCAGACAATCACACTTCATGATTATATTATTTTGTCTTAAGTTTTGGTTTAATAAATAATTATAATTGGTTTTCTTGGTTGTTCGGCGTTGTTTTGTTATAACCGTACGGCTGGTTGTAACAAATGGGGGCTCGTCCTTCTTGTTCTCGGGTTTTTGTGTTCTCGTTGGGTGCGCCGTGGTTGTTCTTTTGAGTGTGCGTTGGGTGGTTTGTTTTGGTTGTTCTTTGTTTGGTGTTTGGCGCCTGCGGCTGTCTTTGTTGGCGGAGGGAAGAGCCCGCGGTGACGTCGTTGGCTGGGAGTGGAGTTTCGTTTGGCCGGGGTGAGTTGATTGCTTTTTGCGGCTTAGCCGGTCGGTTGCAGGCTCGGTGCCCCGGTTAGGTGTGGAGACGTTGCTCCTTTGGGCTTCGTCTGTGTTTTTTTTTGTTAGTGTCGCGGGGACGCGGTTAGTGTTCGCTGCGCCAGCAGTGATCTCGGGGGCACGTCCGCGGGGTTTGAGGGGGTGATCTGTGTAGATTGCCTCGCGTCCCCGCTGGTTTTCAGTGCGTAAGTACCCGCCGCTGGCCTGCGTGAAGACTAGGGTTGAGCTTGGTGTTAGGTTAGGTAAGTTTTGTTAGGCAGGTGTGGTAGCGGGGCATTGGGTCTGCTGCTGGTTGTTGGTGCCGTTTTTGCCGTTTGGCCTGCGGTGTTTGTGTTGGGTGGGGAAATCATGGTGACTGTGTCGGAGTTTTTTCGCTCTCCTTCGCTGGAATTTTTGGAGGAGTGTACAAAGGATCAGCTGCTGGAGATTGGTCGTTATTATGGCGTTGAGATTGATAGCAAACGTCTTAAGGAGACTTTTAAGGCCATCCTGATTGCCAATTTGACGGAGAAAGGTGTTTTTTTGGCTAGGCCTCCGTCGGATTCTTTGCCGGGTGCAGCTTCGCTGACGCCGGGTGCGGTTTCGTTACCGCCGGGTTTGACGTTTGAGCAGCAAAAGGAATTGCTGCGCTTACAGTTTGAGATTGAACGCGTGAAGCTGGAGTCAATAAGGGAAAGCAGGCACAGTGACGCTGCGGTGCGCTCGTTGTCGGGTTCCTCTGCTGCCGACACTTTTGATGTTCTTGGTAACTTGCGCCTTTTGCCTCAGTTTCAGGAGAACGATCCGGACTCTTTTTTCCTGATTTTCGAGCGGTTGGCCGACGCACGTAAGTGGGACAGTTCGGCGCGCGCTCTGTTGTTGCAGTGCGTTCTGGTGGGCCGCGCTCAGGAGGCGTTTTCTGTGCTGTCCGTGTCGGATAGCCAGGATTATGTTAAGGTGAAGGCGGCTGTTTTGCAGGCTTATGAGCTGGTGCCTGAGGCATACCGACAGCGGTTTCGGTCTTGCGGAAAGGCCGCTGGGCAGAGTTATCTCGAGTTTGCTCGGGATTTGAAGTTGCATTTCACGCGCTGGTGCTCAGCTGCGAAAGTGGCTGATTTTGAGCGGCTGTGTGAGTTGATTCTCTTGGAACAGCTGAAGGATTCGGTGCCGTGTGTGGTTGCCACGTACATCTGTGAGCAAAAGGCCGAGACGGTGGCTGTGGCTGCGGCGCTGGCGGATGACTATGTTTTGACTCATAAGTCCCAGTTTCTGTATAGTGATGGGCCTTCTCCGGGTAGTGGGCGTGGTGAGTGCCGAGCTGCGTCCGTGCGTCGTGGGGATGTGTCGTCTGACGCGCGTGCCGGGGCGGACGTGTGCCACTACTGCCGTGAGAGGGGCCACTGGAAGGGGGATTGTCCTGTGTTGTCATCTAGGGGGAAAACCTCGGCACAGAATGTTAATCCGACCGCGTTTGCAGATCCGGGTGGTTCTCCTGTTGCCGCTGCTGGAGTGTGCACTTCATTTCCTTTGCATGTCCCCGACGCGCTGGATTCGTATGCCCCTTTTATTCGGACTGGGTTCGTGTCCTTGACAGGTGGCGCGAAGACTCCTATTCGGATTCTGAGAGACACGGGTGCGTATGATTCGTATGTCGTGGGTTCGGTCCTCCCGTTCTCTTCCCGTTCGGCTACTGGTGATTATGTTGTGGGTCGTGGCATGGGCTTGACGACGTTGCCTACTCCGTTGCATAGAGTGGTTTTGGACTGTGAGCTGGTGCGTGGGGAAGTGTCTGTGGGCGTGCGGGCCGCGTTGCCCGTGGATGGAATTCATTTTATTTTGGGGAATGGCCTGGCGGGCGGCCGTGTTTGGTCTGCTGATCCCTTCTTGCTGCGCGCTGCCGGTTCGCTTGTTGGTGACAGTGGTGTTCGTGTGACAGCCTCCCCTGTGGTTGCGCTGTGTCCGTCTGTTCAGGGGGGTGGGTTGTCTCCGCCTCCTAGGGTGTTTCCAGCGTGTGCCGATATGCGTGCTATGTGCGCGGCTTCGCTGGATGCGGTCGCTGTGAGGGAGGACGTTGCTTTGTCTGTGGCAGATTTTCCTCTTGAGGTGTCTCACGAGGAGTTGGTCCGGGAACAGCGTGCTGATCCGTCTTTGACAGTGGCCTTTGGTCTGGCTGTCCCAGGGGCGGCAATAGCAAGCGTGGCGAGTGGGTACTTTGTGCATGATGGTTTATTGTTTCGGAAGTGGACATTTGGGGGCGACCGGGCGCGTGAGGTTGTGTTTCAGCTGGTGGTTCCATCTATATTTCGCACTGTTGTCCTCGGAGTTGCTCATGACGACTCTGGTCATTTTGGTGTGCGGAAAACATATTTGCATATCCGCAGGCATTTTTTCTGGCCGGGGGCGAAAAAAGATGTGTCTGCTTTTCTTAAAACGTGCCGGGTCGTCCGTTCCGGTGCCGGATGACCCCTGCTGTGTTCGGTCGGGGCGTGACATTGCTAGAGCTGATGCGTTGTCGAGGGCTCCTGTGGTTCGGTCTGTGGGTTCCCTGGTGTGTGGTGGTTGCCCTGTTTCTCACCTTCTCTTCCCCTTTAGGTGCCGGTGGAGGTGATGGTGAGGGTAAATTTGGTTGGGTGTTTGTACACGTTTGTTTTTGTTTTGGTTTTGTTTCGGTGGTTCACGGGGATGACTCCCCATGACCCCCGTTTTTATGGGGGGTGGTGTTACGACCCCTTCTTCTTTTGTGGCTTTGTTAATTATGTTTGTGTGCAGGTGCAGCTGGAGTATTCGGCGGGGCGTATATAAGACCCGCCTACAATCGGCCTGGTCTCTTCTGTCTTTGCTCCGCTCCCAGGCCGGACCTGCGCCGTTGCACCTCGCGTTTGTGTTTGGTTTAGTTCTACATCATACAACACTGCCTGCATTATATTTGTACACACAACCAAGCACGCCCTGACATTACTGATATTGCAGACAATCACACTTCATGATTATATTATTTTGTCTTAAGTTTTGGTTTAATAAATAATTATAATTGGTTTTCTTGGTTGTTCGGCGTTGTTTTGTTATAACCGTACGGCTGGTTGTAACAGTATGTATTTTTATATGAAAGTCTGTACGTATGTATGTATATAAGTTTGTATGCATGTATGGAAGTATGTATGTATGTATATTTGTATGAGGATGTATATGTAAGCATGCATGTATGCATGTATGTATGTATGTATGTTTGAATGAGAGTATATATGTATGTATGTATGTTTTGGCAAGGAGGTGGATGAGGTCCGCCCAGAGTTCCTTAAGGCTCTGGATGCTGTAGGGCTGTCTTGGCTGACACGCCTCTGAAGCATCGCGTGGACATCGGGGACAGTTCCCCTGGACTGGCAGACTGGGGTGGTGGTCTCCCTCTTCAAAAAGGGGGACCGGAGGGTGTGCTCCAACTACAGGGGGATCACACTGCTCAGCCTCCCCGGTAAGGTCTATTCAGGGGTGCTGGAGAGGAGGGTCCGTCGGATAGTCGAACCTCGGATTGAGGAGGAGCAGTGTGGTTTTCGTCCCGGTCGTGGAACAGTGGACCAGCTCTACACCCTCTTCAGGGTCTTTGAGGGGGCATGGGAGTTTGCCCAACATGTGCTTTGTGGACTTGAAGAAGGCGTTCGACCGTGTCCCCCAGGGACTCCTGTGGGGGTACTCCAGGAGTATGGAGAGCTGGACCCGCTTGTACGAGCTGTCCACTCCCTGTACGACCGGTGTCAGAGCTTGGTCCACATTGCCGGCAGTAAATCAGAATCGTTTCCAGTGCGGGTTGGACTCCGCCAAGGCTGTTCTCTGTCACCGATTCTGTTCATAACTTTTATGGACAGAATTCCTAGGCGAGGTGTTGAGGGGATCCAGTTCGGTGGCCTCAGGATTGGGTCTCTGCTCTTTGCGGATGATGTGGTTCTGTTGGCTTTGTTGGGCCGTGATCTTCAGCTCTCACTGGAGCGATTCGCAGCAGAGTGTGAAGCGGCTGGGATGAGAATCAGCACCTCCAAATCCGAGTCCATGGTCCTCAGCCGGAAAAGGGTGGAGTGCTCTATCTGGGTCTGCAATAGGGTCCTGCCCCAAGTGGAGGAGTTCACGTATCTTGGGGTCTTGTTCACGAGTGAGGGAAGGATGAAGCGGGAGATGGATCGGTGCAGCGTCTGCAGTGATGCGGACTCTGTATCGTTCTGTCGTGGTGAAGAAGGAGCTGAGCCAAAAGGCAAAGCTCTCCATTTACAGGTGGATCTACGTTCCTACCCTCACCTATGGTCATGAGCTGTGTGTAGTGACCAAAAGAACAAGATCGCGAATACAAGCGGCTGAAATGAGTTTTTTCCGCAGGGTGCCCGGGCTCTCTCTTAGAGATAGGGTGAGAAGCTCTGTGATCCGGGAGGAGCTCAGAGTAGAGCCACTTCTCCTCCACAACGAGAGGAGCCAGATGAGGAGGCTCGGGCATCTGGTTAGGATGCCTCCTGGACGCCTCCCTGGTGAGGTGTTCCGGGCACGTCCCACCGGAAAGAGGCCCAGGTAAAGCCCCAGGACACACTGGACGTACTACATCTCTCGGCTGGTCTGGGAACGCCTCGGGATCCCTCCGGATGAGCTGGTGAATGTGGCCGGGGAGAGGGAAGTCAGGGTTTCCCTGCTTAGGCAGCTGCCCCCGCAACCCGACTCCAGATAAGCGGCAGAAAATGGATGGATGGATGGATGGATAGAATGTATGTGTGTATGTATATTTCTATCTATGTATGTATGGTAGTGCTGCAATAATAGCAAGATCTTTTTTCTTTACTTATTTTTAATAAATGATTATATAAATAAATGCAATAAATCACTTTCTACATCAGTTACCCTCATCTAGAGCAACACTTTGCTCTCCAGGCTGTTTATTTTATTATCTGTTTACATATTTTGTTTTTAGGCATATGTGGCTTCTCTCTTAAACTCACCATATACCATATTTATGATAATAAAGGTTCCTGATGTTAGTTTAATCCTAGTAAAACACACCTGTATGTAGCAGCTGTCAGCAGAGAAGTCCAGCTGCAGGATGAAAGCCGGGATGTCACTGCAGTAAACCAGTCGGTTCAGACTCGGTCCTCCGCTCACATCATACAGGTCCACCGTGTTCTCCACCGAACCGACCGCCAACAAGCGGCGGTTCGGGCTGAAGCTGCACAACACACCAGCAAACATGCTTCAGTTTCCTCTCTGCAGCTGATGGTTTCACAGTAACTCAGCAGAACCCTGGACCATGCAAACTGAAAGCCCCCCTCATCTACCGGACGTCCTGCAGGGCGGCGCTGCGGTCTCGTTTCTTTGCCCACATCTTGAGTGAGTTAGAGAGGAGGAGGAGAAACTCGCCATTCTTCATCCCCACCGCCAGCATCTCTCCGTCAGCGCTGTAGCTCACACAGCGAGCAGCGTGGCCGACACCAACTTTGTTCAGAAGTTTCTGAGAAGAAGGAAAAATTCTGTTAGAACAAAAGTCCAGGATCTTATGTACAAAGACTTGTGTGGATTTCCCACTGAAACATGGCGTACGCTCAAATCCAGAAAATGTCGTACGCACAAAAAAATCCAGTTGTAAGAATCTGTGCGCATGCATGAATCCAAACATCCCAATGTACATCCCAATCGACGTGGAATTCAGTGCACGTGTTGGAGTACCTGACTCCTCCCTGTCCACGCTGTCCCCATTTAAATATGCAAATCATATTTGAATGAGCCGCACCTGAGATTGCCCTCTCTGCACGATCCAACAATTACAAGAGAATGAGTGACGGGGAAAAATGGAGTGAAGCAGAGTCACGAGTCGCCGAGAGAATATATACTTATACACACATTTAAAAATTGTAATTTTGAGTTTAAACAAATATTTGTCATTAACTTCAATAAATTACAAATTTAAAAAAGCAATAAAATTGATTTTTGTATCGAAAAAATATCGAACCGTGATTTTGTGTATTGTTGCACCCCGAACATATATATTTTTTTTTTCATAATTTTCCACAAATATCTACATGTCATAGAAGAAAGTGTGATTATCCCCTTGTTTTTGTTTGGTTTTTACAAACGTTTTTTGTTTTTTTTATTTTAAAAGCTAAAAATAGGAATAAATATGTGGTTCTTAGATATTTATCATAAATCATAAGTTGCCTTTTTCTGGATGTTGCAGCTCGGATGTAATACACCATTAGTGTGTGTGTGTGTGTGTGTGTGTGTTGGTACCTTGTCAGTGAGGTCCCACAGTCTGATGGTGGCGTCGTCGCCGGCGGTGATGCAGACCTCTTTGGTGGGATGAGCAGCCAGACCCCAGATTCCTCCCCGAGTGTGACTGTCCAGCAGCAGGTTGGACGCCGCGTTCTTCTCCCCGACCTCGATGATCTCCCCGTCCTTCGTCCCCACCAGGATCTTACCCTGAGGATGACGAGGAAGGGCATGCATAGTGAGGAAGGCAGAGGAAGGAAGGAAGGAGGATGAGGAGGATCTGAAGGTCTCACCTTGCCTCTGCAGACAGATCGGACACACTCCACCTGCTGCCCCGTCTCCAGCTGGAAGGCTCGGCATCGTTTCATCTCCTGATCCCAGAGCTTCACCGCACCACCCTCCTTAGTCCTAACATGCGCACACACATGCGCACGCACACACACAAACAACACATCCATCAACTTTTTTACCAGAACAGTAAAAGACATAAAAGGACAGAAGGAAGAACCTGGAAGATTTTATGTTTTAAGTTGAATTAATCTTAAATTTGATCGCCTTGGGACGGCAGTGGCTCAGGTGGTAGAGCGGGTCGTCCAATAATTGGAAGATCGGCAGTTCGATTCAGATTCAAACCCCCCAGTCATCTATCGATGTGTCCTTGAGCAGACACTTCACCCTCCTTGCCTCCAGTGTCGGCATCGCTGGTGAATGAATGTGGATGAATGTTGGGTGGTGGTCGGTAGGCTTCCCCAGGGCAGCTGCGGCTACACAAGTAGCTTAGCGTCACCAGGTATGAGTGAGGAGTGGATGGATAATGGATACAAAATAAAGCGCTTTGAGTGCCTTGAAAAGGGCTGTATAAATGTAATCCATTATTATTATTATTATTATTATTATTATTAAATCTTTTTTAATTATTATAATTAACGTCTGAATTTATTCACAACTACAGTCAGCTCTGCATTTTCATTTCAGGTCTTTGAGTAGAAAAACTTCCTGCTGCCTTAAAAATGTCGTGATTTTCAGAATTTTTTACTAAAAAGTGGATTTTGCTGCCAACATTAATGTGTGGACTTTGTATGTGTTTAATCTAATTTTATTTATTAATTTATTTACATATTATTAGTTATAATCATTAAATTTTAATAAATGTTATTAAATCTTTAAGAAAATAAATTCAATAGGGGGGTAAGTTCATCAATTTGAATTTCTGCAGTTAGAACTTTTATTGGAGTGGATAACTGTTTACCTGCCCTGGGACTGAATCTGGTACAAGACATTTTTAGTTCTCTGAGATTAGTGTTGTTTTGTGCATGCCCCCCCTCCCAAAAAAAAGTATTTACAGGGGAAAAATCCAAGATTAAAATAAAAAGGAAAAATACTCAAATAAAATACTATTAAATATTATTAGTGGTAGAATAGATCCTGACTCATCACTCACGGCCGCTCTTTGCCGCCGGTGACGATGAGTCCGTCTCGCAGCGTGGTGTACATGGTGAAGACGGGACCCGTGTGAGCCCTCGCCACCACCCTCAGCAGGTAGTGATCCCGCCACACGTACACGTCCCCGTTAATGGCTCCTGTGAACGTCAGGTTATTCTGCAAACACACATCCACACAGAAATCAGCTCAGAGCTTCACGGACGGGACTCGCGTCGCCTGTTTTTATAAGTTGATTTGAAGACAATTTTTTATTTCTAAACACGTGATGAGGTTCTAAAGTTTGACTTATCAGCAGCACACTCAATTAAAGTTGTAATAGAGACAAAGAAATGGAAAAAAGTTCTTGAATATCCAGGAACATCATTCTGGAAGATTCTCCAACCAGCAGACAACTTGGTGACAGGTAAGGGTGCCAGGATTGAACATAAAAGCAGCATTTCTCAAAGGTTTAGTGTTTCCAACAAAAATTTGTCGTGGTTGGTTGAACACTTTGGTCAGATCTCATCCTGCTTTAGTCACATCCAGACTCGACTCGTGCAGCAGCATCCTGTACGGCACATCACACCTTTCCCCATGACCACATCATCCCTGCCCTCCAGAGACTCCACTGGCTTCCTGTTCCGCAACTAATTCAAATCAAAATCCTCCTCCTCAAAGCTAAATGTAATTCAATTTAAATTTAGATTTAAAAAGGGGAAAGGAAAACAGAATTACCTTTTTAAATGTGTGTGATGGAAATGTATTTATAACCAAATTTATGAATTGCGGCATTTATTTCTCTTTCTAGAAATAACATTTTAAAATACATTTACAAATCACAGCATTTAATAAAGAATCAATATTTTAATATGTAAAAACTCATAAATATTTCAATTTAAAATTTCTAATGACAAAAAACTTTGCAATTTGATTTCTTTTTGGATGAATTGTTGAATTTGAAATTATATTTAGCAATCTATATTTTTATTTCACAATTAATTACTCATATTGCTATTTGAAAGGCCCTCGTGGTATTCCATACATATGGACAGAAAAACTGTCATTTCTTCCATCGCTTTAAAGATGAGAAACACCATCCGGGCTGTTATCAGAGAAAGCCGGCGAACACTAACCGGGAAAACGTCTGGAGAATGATGAATGGACACAGATTCCTCTGAAAAAAGTTTCATTAATGAAGCTGACGGATTACAATGGAAACACGACTCTATCCAGCTTCAACTGAGTGATGCTGCAGCAGATTCTATTATTAAACAATGAAGTTGGTCAGTGGAGGCAACAACTCACAGCACCGAAGGCCACGGCCAGCATCGTCTGCATCCTGCCGCCCTCCACCGTCCCCACCACTCCCTTCTTGTACATCAATGCGCCGCCGGCCAGCGTCCAGAACTTCACATGTTTGATTCCCACTGACACGAACTGAGAGTCCGAGTCCGGCCGAAACTCCACCACAAAGATCCGGTCCGGGTGTCCAGATTTACTGCACACCCTGGATCCTGCCGTGGAGATGCTGCTGTTAATAACACATCTGTGGAGGATTTCCTTCATAAAGCATATCCCAGTTTAATATGGAAACAAATTAGACTCAATAATGGTTCCAGCTTTGGGTTCTTGCAAGTGTGTTCAAATCCACACAGAAAATAATAGAATTTTGTGGAATTTGTAGTTTTTGGGGAGCAATAAATTAAATAAAAACGGTCAGTGGTATAGCCAGAAAATCCCATACATAACTAACGCACGTTCAAGAGTTCAACGTGTTAGTAATCCGTGACCACGACTTCACCCTTTTGGCAGTAGAGTTGTAAAAGGAAATAATATGTAACATTAAGACATACCATAAATGAGAAAAACTGTTGAATATGAACCAGAATTTATGATGGTAGTAAAGTTACTCATCTGACTACAAATTGTGGCATCACAGGTTGGCAGCTGTGTTAGATTGAGACTAATATGAGACAGTTTGGAGCTCTGTTATTATTTTTTTCTGTGATTATTCACAAGTGGAAGCCATAATACAGACACGACAGAATACTTTTGGTAATATAGTGTATGTTTATTCACCATGCATGGAGGGTTCCACCCCACATCCAGTGTCCAGAAGCTATACACTAAGCGTAAAGAGGGAGGCCGAGAACTAGTGAGCATCAGGGCCACTATCCAAGATGAAACATCCAAACTCCATGAATACATCAGGAAGATGGCCCCAGGTGCAGGGTCCTCGGGTACCTCACAGCAAGGTGCAAGATACTGGCAGGCAAAGAACATGGACCACCATAACCAAGTAGCCGGCATAATGTACAGAAACATCTGTGTAGAATATAGACTGGAGACCCCTAGGTCACAATGGGAAACACCTCTCAAGGTGGTGGAGAATGAGAGGGCTAAGATCCTGCAGGACTTCCAGATACAGACCGAGAAAATGGTGTCGGCCAACCAACCGGACATTGTGATCATGGATAAGCAGCAAAGGAAAGACATAGTGATGGATGTAAAATCCCCAAAGGTGGAAATATCAGGAAAAAGGAACACGAGAACCTGGAGAAATAACAAGGACTCAAGGAAGAGCTCGAGAAAACCTGGAAGGTGAAGGCAACAATAGTACCAGTGGTCATTGGAGCACTGGGGGCCGTGTCTCCAACAGATACCTGGAGAACCACCAGACATCTCCATCCAGAAGAGTGAAGTTCTAGGAACAGCTGAGATACTGGAGGACCCTCAAGCTCCCAGGACTCCCAGGAGCTGGAGATGAACAGCCACCCAGCCTACCCAGGGAAGATGGAAGGCTGGGTGAGGGAAGAGTGTATATATATATATATATATATATATATATATATATATATATATATATATATATATATATATATATATGTGTGTGTGTGTGTGTGTGTGTGTGTGTACACAGTATCCATATATCCATCCATTTTCTGGTGCTTGTCCAGGGTCAGGTCGCCACGGCAGCTGCGTAAGCAGGGAAGCCCAGACTTCCTTTTCCCTGGTCACATCCGTCCGTTTGTCTGGGGGGATCCTGACACGTTCCCAGGCCAGCCAAGAGATGTAGTTGTTCCAGCATGTCCTGGGTCTTCCCCGGTCTCCCGAAAGACCTCACCCGGGAAGAGGAGCAGTGGCTGTACACTAAGCCCCTCCCACATCACCAAGCTTCTCATCATATCTCTATGCAGAGTCCACATCACTGCAGACACCGCACCGATCCACCTGTCAATCTCCCGCTCCATCCTTCCCTCACTCCTGAACAAGACCCCGAGATACGTGAACTCCTCTACTTGGGGCAGGACCCTATTGCAGACCCGGAGAGAGCACTCCACCTTTTTCCGGCTGAAGACCATGGTCTCGGACTTGGAGGTGCTGATTCTCATCCCAGCCGGACAGCTCGTACAAGTAGGTCCAGCACTTCATACATCTATATTATACATATAAAAAAAAAAAGATAAAAAAATTGTCCCTTCGCCCTCCGTGGGCGGTCTCTCATCCATCCAAGCTCGGGTCCTGGGAGCTTGAGGGTTCTGTGCAGTATCTTTGCTGTTCCTAGGACTGCTCTCTTCTGGACCAGGATGTCTGAGGTTTTCCTGGGATCTGCTGTAGCCACTCTTCCAGTTTGGGGGTTCCTGCCCCGAGTGCTCTGATGACCACGGACACCACTGTTGCCTTCACTTTCCAGGCCTTCTCAAGTCCTTCTTTCAGGCCTTGGTCTTTCTCCAGTTTCTCATGTTCATTTTTCCTGATGTTACAATCGCTTGGTGTTGGGATGTCAACCACAACGACTTTCCTCTGCTGTTTGTTCACCACATATACATATAACTACATATATGGATGGATGGATGGATGGATGGATAGATGGATAGATAGAGAGTGAGAGAGATAGACATGGTGTGCAGTGTTGTTTGATATTTTTGTTGATTTTGATCTTTGATTATATATTTGCAAATATCTCGCGTTACGGACAAAATGACTTACACATTTGTGACCATCATTGAGTCTATTTTCTCTCCACACTTTTAAACTCCATTATATCACCATCATTTTCTGCATATATCTGAGTATATGTCGCTGTAATTGATTGGACATCAGTCTGACCCTCCTGCCAGCGCCACACGGTAATGGTGTGTTCAGGTTCCACTCCGACAGACAGCAGCAGCTTCCCCGTGGCGCTGAAGTTCACGTAGCCAACGCCTTTGGCGTGCGAGCAGCGGAGGATGGACAGAGTCTGTTTACTCATGGCATCCCAGACATGGATGGATGGAGTGGTGCCTGCAGGAGTATACTCATGTAAAACCTGGTTTCAATGGCATCTGCATGTCAGAAACAATGAAACTGCGACAGTAAACTATCAGGACAGAGCAAGCAGTTAGGATCAGTGCAGCCGACAGACACCCTGAGAACCAGACCAGTATCAAACCGGTGTCAGGCTGTTATAAAATCAATAGAGAGGCTGCGTTTTAATGATATTTCAGTGAATCAGTTTAATTAGTTTTTTACTCTGTTCATCTGTCATTTCTTACTAGTTTTTCTGAAATCTGTTAAAAACTGGATGCTATGTTGCTGACAACAAGAATCAGAACCTAACTGATGAAAGTAAAGATGTGGGCCGGCTTGTCTCTGGGTTTCAGGGTGCTTATGATGGGAGAGGCAGCGTGGTTGGTTTTTATTTTACCTGGAAGTTCACCGACGTCACCTGACGTGTTGAAAGAGCGATGGTGACAAATAAGGTCAGCCAAAACAATAACACACACACACAGACACACACACACACACACAAACAAAACAAACAAAAACAGATGAAAACCTGCAGTGAGTCGTTTCAAACAGGCTGACTTTGTAAAGGAAGAAACATCACAGAATGAAGATTTCCTTTGTTTTCTATTCAAACTTATTAAAACTCTATATCTACATAGTTTACGTAAAGTTTCATTCATGAGATAAATCTGTGGAGGACCAGGAGTCTGCACAAAAGTAGGATTCGAATATCTGGGATAAATAAATGAGCAGGGGCCTGTTGTACAAAACCAAGATAAAGGATCAAGCTGGAATAATTTGGCTGTTCTGGCTCAACTCATCTGGGATCATGTTGCACAAAAGCAGGATAAGAGAAAGTGTGATATGTTGACATAAGTTTTCAAGGAGGTTTATTCTGTGGGGCTGACCTGCTCCAGCCCAGGCTAGGTTCTAACATCTATTTAATTTCATCCCTTATTACAGTCAGCAGTCACCATGGAAAATGGAAATTTATCCTACTGCCTGCTACACATTGTTATCACATTCAACTAGAACCACTGCCATCATTTAAACACTTCTGATCATTAACTACAATCATTCAATGCAACTGGATCACAGATGAGTTGAGCCAGAACCACCAAGATATCCAGCTTGATCCCTTATCTTGGTTTTATGCAATACAGTAGTAGCGGTTTAAAAGTTCCCATCCAAGCTGAAAGCCAGCCGAATACCTGCCGGCTTCCAGCCCAGTTCCATTCCAGTTCCAGCCAGCTGCCTTCCAACTTCCAGCCGCCAGAGAGGCCCCCTCCTTCTCCTGGGAGTGTCGATGTTTTAATCAAACTCCACCCATTCCTTGTAATATAGGGTAGACCCAGAAGATGGCGCTTCTCTCACAGACTTCTCATCGCCCGTAGTCTGTCAGATTTTATCTGAATTTACACTGACCGGCAGAGGCGCCACTCAAAGCACCTCTGATGGCCAGTCACAATTCATAAAAATGCATAAAACTTAATACATAATCATCGTTTGACGTGGAATGTGAAATTGTAACATGCTTGTGCGCTGCCAATTGTTTTATTCAGAAATGAATGCTAGTAGGTTAATAAAACCTTTCAAATACTGGATCACAGCCCCTAGCTCTATTCTCAATAGGATGTATTTATCATACTGATTAATCTTTTAATATTAGCATTATTAACATAGACAAATCAGATTTGGATCAAGCAACACAGAATCTGTTTGAGGTAGCTAGGAAGGGTTATTTTATTCTCATATTATTTATTTCACCTCCATAAGAAGACAGGGCGACAGATAAAAGCCCCACGCAGGATCGGAGATAATTTCTTCCACTTCAATGTGTCTAATCGCGGGGGGACATCCAACACTCGCTGTGCTGCGACTTCCTGCTCGCCGGGAATCCCGATTACGTCACCCCTCCAGGTGGGCTATTCCCCGACACGCTCTGATTACCATTCCAAAAGGTACTGTATGCAGCCCCCAACTTGAACATGCGCCTTCTTCAACATTCGCACTTGCTCCAGAAAATTACCATCTCTTAGGCTCCTCCACCACCACTTTGACTGTGGATTGATACGTAAATGAGCCGCAATGAGGCAGCTGAACAAGTGACCCAGTTTTGTGATTGTTGCACATTGGGTAAGAGTGGTCAAACGAGTCCAGTTTGTGTTGTCATGCTACCAGAAATTCAGTAGGCTAGTCGGTCCTAATGCAGTGAATTTCCATGTTAATGTTGCCAAATTCAATAGCATAGCAAGAGATGAAAAAGAAACAACGATATTTCTTCAACATGTTAACCAAAATATTTACCTCTTAAAGCATAAACCAAGTATTTACAACAAGCAGTGTGCTTTTTAACGTTAACGTGTGCCATAGCCTACTGCACCGCGGTTCCTCCTTCCAAGTCTTCTTTTTTATTATATTGTTGTTTTATCATCTGAATATACTACAACAACACAGAGAAAATATATGAAAGTTTATTTTACGCTGGTATTTGCGCAGCAGAGTTTTCTGCCGCCGGATTTGTAGTCCAGGAACGGAGAACACAGCTGCTGCCCGGAAAGGTGGATTACATTTTGTTAAAGCACAGCAATCTCCGAGTAGCCTATTATAAATACCCTCTCAGTGGCAAAATAAAACACACTGGTCTGGTTTAGTCTTCACTCTGAAATGGTTCAGTCAGAGGAATATAAAGCTGTTTTAAAAATGTTGAGCAAGCTTAAAATAAACATTCATAGGCTATCTATGTGTTTTAGATTAACACAATGATAAAACAACAATAGGCTATAATAATGGAAAAGAAGCGGTGCAGCATGGCAATGATGCGTTAATGGCTCGGGTCGCGGGTTAAACATCAGTCTGGTTCGGATTTAAATGGAATAAATACATTGGTGACGAGTCGGGTTCGGGAGTCATTCTAACGGGTTAGGGCAGGTATGCGTAGCAAAACGGAACCGTGCAGGACTCTGCTCTAAGCAGTTCGGACTTGGTTGACCTGGAACCATTTGACAATAAAATCTGGAGCCATCCTGCAACGCGCTCGCTTAGGCGTCCAGTTAAACCGTGTTTATTCAACCAGTCCCTACTTCATTGCATTCATTCTTTCCTCATAGCCTACGTGCACATTTTTTTCAAGATTGTTTATGTCAGTTTTGTTTTGGAAAATGAAAAAGGAGTCTTTGCGCAGAACTTATAACATTATTCTAATCTTGCCACTTGCCTATTTTATTATTGTGTATTTTTGTAATAACATGTAAATTCACTGCATAGGAACCAACTAGTCTACTGAATTTTGTGTGACAACACTAACAGAACTGTTTTGACAATGCAACAATTACAAAACTGCGGCTCATTTACTTATCAATCCATAGTCAAAGTGGTGGTGGAGGAGCCTTGGAGATGGTAATTTTATGGAGCAAGTGCGAATGTTGAGGAATTTAGCCTTTGTTCAAGTTGTGGGCTGCATTCAACTTGGTATACCTTTCAGAATGATAATAAACAGAACAAGACACACCAAACCAGGAGCTAAGACCACGAAGTTCAGCATCATGCTTATCTATCTTTGGCGTTTTTACACCAACATTTTTATACACTGGATAATGATAATAATTATCGATTAAAGTCACGGATAAAACTGCTGTTGTTAAAACACACCCATCTCTTACAAAATCTAAAATGTAAAACAAAAAAAACAACAAACAAAAAATCTGGATCACTGTAGAAATATCTTTATTCATTGCTGATCATCTGGCCATTGAAGCGTTTTTATTTGGAATTGGGAACAAATATTTTCCACCCTGTTATATTCTGTTCCACTCTGTTATGTTCCATTCCACCCTGTTAGTAAGGTGTTTTTTAATTTTTTTTTTTTACTAAAAACATTGAGGACTGTGAATCTTGTTGCACCATATTAGGAAGTGAGGAACATTAAATTGATTTTGCTTTTCTGTTCCCAGGTCAAAAGGAATGTAATTATCTCTCATTTGAAATACTTGATTATGCTTTCCTTCTTGCCTTTGTGGAAACAGAAACGTGATAATCTCTCACTTGAAAGCAAGCTGGGCGTACAATAGTGTGATGACGATGAAAACTCACATGACCAATGCTCAATAAAGGGTACATGAAAATGTGAGAAATGGTCAAAAGCACAAATACCGTTTGTGGTGAGTGAAACTATACAGCACAGTCCACTAGCTCTTTTCAAGCACACTCCTCCCCCAAGGAGTATGCTTGAACAGCTAACGGCAGGTAATGGCTGTGTTTACAAATGTAAAGGTGCTAATTGTTGGCCATTGAATTGTTAATTTCAAACCGGGCAGCCTTTTGGTTGTACTCTGGGCATGGTAGAGGGATAAGAAATCTCTGGGTTTTCTAGTGTTAAACACTGGAAGCGTCGCCAGCGGTCTTTTGATGACCGCCAGTCATGCTATCATGCTTATAGTGTATTAAAAACTAAACGGCTGAACCTGGTATTTTAGGACTTTTATTATATAGTTGTTGTCTATAGTTTTACCTGCTTACTTGTTTGGAAAAGTAAACACATCAATATTTACGAGCAGTTTAGCACGTCTAAACTTCCACAGAGCCGCTCAGGGAGACTCTTTCTCAGCCAAACTGTCGTATATCACGGCTATGGAGTTGTAATAAATGGCCGCCCTACTCTGCTTCTGATTGGCTGTAAGATCACAAACCCTGTGTGATGATAGGCTGCTGGTTCCTGTCATTCCTACCAGCCTTTGCGCATGTGCCTGCTTCAGACAGCGGGCAGGCAGCTGTCCCACCGCTGAGACACAGCTGTATGACGTTTTATCACGTTTTATCACTAGATCGCTATGAATAAAATCCAGGGACACTTCATTTCACAGTATAAACCATTTATTTACTTATCTACTTAGGATAATAGCACTTTGAGGCCTAATTCAGAATATAGGTTGGGCTGGGTCCGGACTTTTGTGATCCCTGCTTTACACATTATCAGTATTATGTTATTTTTACCTGCCGATATTACGTTATGATTTTGTCAATATTCAGTTATGCAGCAGCTGTATCAACCCCCACTGTGAATAACTTACGTTGCAGTCAAATGACCGCTGGCAGGCGCTCCTCGGGATGTTTAGAAAGCTCGCTGCTAGTGACATTCACCACTTAGCCGACTTGAGGAGGTTGTGCTTTGCCTCATAACACCATTAGCTACACATGTCGGCTTTTTTGATACATTTATTTGACGCCATTTTCAAATCAAATCATTTTTTAAATGTTGGCAAAAATGCAACAAATGAGCGACACAGCTCATTATAAACTGTTTAGAGAGCAGCAAGATCAAATCACTGCTCCTCCCCGTGGACAAAAGAGGGATTGCAGCTGTTTTTTTACTTGGGCTGCTTAGGGGCAGAGCCTCGCTGACGACGTCATTGCGGGGGATTACATTACCCCCACAGACCTGTGAAGGATCGGCCAAGGATCAGTCAAGGACCAGTCAAGGACCAGTCAAGAACCAGTCAAGGACCCATCATGGAAACAGGGGAACTTTTAAACCGCTACTACTGTATGCCCCTGGTCTCCAACATCAGCAGCGTCAGCACGTTGTGCCATCTAGTGTTGACACAACGTGCTGATGTTCACAGTAAGACGTATTGTGTCACTTCCTGTGTACCTCGCTAGTTTTCTATGCACCTTTTTGTATTAGCATGACTGCGAGCTCTTTCCCTCCGTCTCCTGCTTCTTTTGCTTGGTGTGTCAGATGTTAGCTGAAGAATCCAGTAGCTAGCCAGGCCTCTGTAACCGGTGCAGAGCCACCTAGAGAGGCTAACCCTCGTAGCCATCCCGTAGCAGCTCTGGGCCTGCTGAGTGACTGTCAGGAGGAAGCGTAGCACCAAGCTTAAGCATGCGGCTCGCCACCGACCTGAACTGGCTCAAACCAATTTGTTCCCTGAGTCTTCTTCTGTAGAAATTAAGCTCTACATCGAGTCACCATTCCTACATCAGAAAGGTCTCAGAAACATTTATAACTGCTCTAAAGATGAAACTGTTTAAAAAGCCAATCAGACAACTTCCACGCCAACCTATTGTTAGCAGGAGGGAGGTTTTCAAACAGATCCAACATTTCCTGTCCTGAAATGACCTTTTTAATCTCAAGTGAACATTTCTGTCCCATTAAGTCTCTGTTGGAGTACCCCAGTGTTCAGTACTGGAGCCCTTTTCCTTCCAATACACACTAGCCTTGCTTCCTCCAACAGGTCTGGCTCAGTACAGAATGGGTCGGTATGGATATTTTTATGTTTCCATATTTCTGATCCTGTGTGACTTGGCAATAAGAACAGAATAGGAACGGCTGCATGTTAAAATATAAGGAGGATTTTTTTTAACTCTTAAAACTCTGCTAGATCTCCGGCGCCCTCGAGCGCTTCCGCTTATATCATCACTGGTGTAATGCTGACAGCAGGAGTCTGAAGCTTCTGTGTTGTTCCTTATTTGTTAGTCACTGTGAATAAAATCATCTTCTAAATGATTGTTCCTGATTTTATTTCACTTTAAGTTTTCTGTGTCAATAAATAAAGAAAAGCAGGCAGGTTAATCAGGAAGCAGAGGAAAGAAAAGCAGGAATAGTTTAGTAGAAACCAGTTAGTAGAGAAACACGCAGCCATGCACAACTAGCAACACGCCTGTTATAAGCCACGCACACACAGACGGATGCTGAGCGTACCGATCTGTCCACTGGCGATGATGTTTTTGTATTTCGGGTGTTGGTTGACAGTCAGACACAGGATGTCATCTGTGTGTTCCAGGTAGAAACTCTGAGTTCCTGCAGCCCACAAAGACATGTGAATGCATCACTGTGACCTGAAAGGATGGAGCTTTGACCTGCACCTGTTTGATCAGGATTTTCCAGAATAAAAAAATACTTAATTTCCTTTTTCATACAGAATCTTAAAAAAATAAAATAAAATCATGTTGCTGAGCCTATGCAACATGAGTATAGAATTTGTGTCACCATGGTTACCGGTGCTGAGGCTGTGGACGATGGCGGTAGCAGCTGTGTGGTAGACAATGTCGGTGCCGTCGTTGAGGTAGTGCAGGTTGTTTCGACAATCAAAGCCCCGGAAACCAAACACATGATCCAAAACCAGGTCCTACAGACGGAGGAGGAAGAGGATGAATACGAAGACAGACGTGGAGACAGAGAGTGAGGGACAGGCTGCGAGGAAGACGCACCTCGACCAGTCTCTTCTTTTTGGACGTGTTATTCTTTTGGAGCTTCTCAGGCTGCGGCGCTGCTCGGCTCACCGGAGCCCTGGAGGATCAATCGGCACATAATAAATTTATTAACCAGACAGAAAGTCAAAACAAAGACAACCAATCGCTATCCAGCAGACATCCTGCAGGCCAGACTGGACCCTCTGGTGGGCCGACTTTAGCCCCAAGCTGCATGTTTGACACCCCTGGTATATATGAACGGACAGACAGATGGACAGGGGCTACCTGGATCCCCTGGCCAGCAGAGGGACGGGACCAAGCCACACAGCTTTGGAAAACACACACACATGCTCAAACACACAGAAACCTGAAGGATCACACCTTCTGGAAACTAGCATTTAGCTACTGCTACATGCTAAGAAGATGCTAGCATGCCAGTGCAGCTAATCGTGCTAACATATGCAGCCAATCTGAAACAATTCCTCGCATCCACGACACAGTAAACTGGAGTAACACGGAGGTCTCTGCTTCATAAAGAGGTTCAGGAATCATTCCTTCTTTTCACAATAAGCCAGACGAGTAACTCCGTGTGTGAGAGCTGATCATCATCTGCATTTACCCGAACACACCCACCTTCCATCATCATGGTTCTAGATAGTCTTTGTGTAGAGCTGTTTTATTTTATGTGTTTTTAGCCTCCCTTGTATGAGTTTATTTTCTATTTTCTCTATATCTTCACTTTATTTTCTTATATATGTGTTCTTTATACATTTTAATCGGATGGCTGCTGCTGTCACAGGAAAATAATAAAGTACTTACTTATGTCCAGCCCACCTTGACATCCAGTTAAACTGCACGTGCATACCTCTCCTCAGCAGACTGCTCCTTCAGCTGTTGGTGAGGTTTGGTTCCCGTCATCTCTCTGATGCTGACGGCGTACATCTTAGTGACGTAGTCCACTGTCTTCTCCCGGGCGACGTCGCTGTCGTAGCCTTTAAACACAAACACGTCAGAGAACCAGGCTTCTGCTGCATCGCTTTCTTTTCTCGGTTATATTTTTACTTACAACACATTCAGGACTACACAAGAGTTTAATGTACAGAGAACTAAAAAAAACGCACCAAGAGCAAAACAAGAACAAACAAAAGCACAAAAACTTGATCGTACTAACGGTACTACTGCTGGTGTGTTACGTTCAGCTCATCCAGATAATAAAGGACAGTCCAAGACTAATCAATAAAGCAGAAGAAATAAAATAAAAAAAAAGGTAAATTCATAAACAAGACATCAAAATTTATTATTATTAATAATAATAATAATTAAAAAACAACAGATAAGAATATTATAATTAAAATTTGAAAAATAATAACATTAAAATAATCATAATTATTATTCTCTTTCTGTTCCATTTCACATCGGAAACAACAGTTTTCTCGGTTTTTCACCATCACTTTTATGGTTTTTTCATATCAAAGTTTTACTTGATCTCTTAGTTTTCTTCCATTCGGGCCCGACGGGCGATGCTGTCTGACCTGCTCGCTTTGGTCCGCTCTGTGAAGGTCTCCGGGTCTGAGGTTGGAAGCTCCAGAATTACTGAACCATTCTGATGGATCCGAGGATCTCTGGTACCAGTAGCTCAAAGCACCAAGCTAGTCTCCATGGAGACCAAGCACAGACGGATCACCGATCCAAGACGAACCCACGAAAGTGAAAAGTAGGAGCTTTCTGGTATGGTTGCCAATAGCAACCTGTATCTTCCTTTTAATAAATCATCAACACTGGGTTACACTCCACCATTCAGCATGATACAATACTTTTACCTTTAAACGCGATAATTAGCCTAATTGTTCAGCCCCCCCTCCCCCAAGAGATTTATTTTTCTATGAGTTTAGGTTTTGTTAAAAAGTTGAGGTTATCTTGGAGACAGACCCACCTCCGTCCTCCTCCACGTCATCATCAGACTCCTCGCTGTCCACCAGCGGTCGGCTGTCACGAAACAAAGACCCCTCCTCCAGGCCGACTCCGCCTCCTCGTTCCCTCGCCCAAACGATCAGAGCGGTGTCGGCTCCGCCCACCGTCAGCAGCGTGGCGTCATCCTGAGCCCAGCGGACGTTGGTGACCTGTGCGCTGTGGCCCACGTAGCGTTTAAACCGGGCGTACTGACCCTGAAGGAGGAAACGGCTAATGTTCAGGAGTTCTCAGCTTCACTCAGAATCACAGCTTTTTAATGAAGGAAGTTTACGGTCATCAGGTTTATTTTATCCATCACTGTGGTTGTGTTTCCTCATGGAGGAGGATTTTTATGAGTCCTCTTCCACAAACGTGTATAAAAACATTTCGGATTAAAATGTTAATTCAATCACAAGTTGTCACTGTTTTTATGGGAAAAAAATAGTTATTTTCCATGTTAGGAGGATGAGAATTAAATTCAAAGATCAGAAACAATGTGTTTTGTTTAAACCAGGTTTTAGTACATTTAAGATTTAAAAAAAATCCTGTGCCACCCAAAATCTGTTATATGGGGAAGAAAACGTTCTTAATAGAAAAAAGGGACATCATCAAATCAAATTATATTTATGAAGAAGTTCCTGTAATAAACCAACACAGTGCTTTAAAACCACTATAAAAAAAAAAATTATGCAGATTAAAAAAAAATACAAAAAAAACTTCACACACCAAAGTAACATGGCAGCTTATAAACACACACATCAATATAGTCTCTTTTACACACAATCTCATACACACAAAAGTGCATGGACCACCATCATGTGATCAAAATGGCATTTTCAGGGTTAAAAGGATTTAAATAATTATGTTAGATCTGATTAGGACTGAAAATGAATAAAAGATCAGAGAAAAAAAAGTGGGAAAAATATGAATTTGTAATGTTTTTATAGCAGTTTTAGGCGAGGACATTTATGTCCTCTAAGGACCTGAAAGGGTAGGAAATGTTCACAAGACCTTTATAATGGATGGGTTAGGGTTTCACGTTGACTGCAGATTTTATGCGAAAAAGAGTTTAAATAAGTTTTGTAGAGACTAAAGGCGATTGGCTTGTTACTGGTCAGAAACATGGATGGATGGTGGAAAACTGCTGGTGTGGTTCCAGTACTTCCAGCAGAGAATCAAACTGGACTGAGAACCTAAAATTTCCCAGGAAATAATCGAGACACCTGCAGAAACTCTCCTTACTCTCAACCCTGGATCAGCTGGACCAAGTTTTTACGTATTCCTGTGAATAAGTGAGAGGAGCTGGTTTCTGTCAGGTCTGCAGCAGCATCATGGACACACTGAGACCTGCTGGCTCCAGCTCAGACGGGTGTGTGTGTCGTACCCTGACGGGGTAGCTGAACAGTTTGAGGAAGCCGAAGTCGTCTCCAGTGGCGAGCAGCGTTCGGTCTCTGGTGAGCGAAGCAGCGTTGATGTCGGTGATGTCACTGTGTGTCGGCCATATTCCCTCACAGCTGGAACCCAGAACACAGGTCCAGCTGGACCAGTCCACCCGATCCAGCTGCCCACACACACACACACAATAATAAATTACAACATAAAAAACAAAGATATTATTGTTATCATTATTGTTATTATTTACACAAACCTCTGAGTTCTTGATGGTTTGTCTTTTTCCTCTTGGGGCTTCAAAGAAAAGTTGTTCTTTGGCTCCTGTGTTTACCTGCAGCAGTTTACCTGCAGCAACAAACAACAAACACAAATAAACAACAATAAATGAAACCTTTTCATGCATGGTGTCTGCCGCAGTGGGAGCTATTTAAAGGCTGTTTTCTAGAACATGCATGGATCAGGATGGTATATTTCTGGATTACACATACATTGTAAGTAGCAGAGCCTGAACCAGGAAGCAGGACGAACGTACCCGGATATCTCCGTTACCTGGTTGCCCAGACATTCAGGATCGGGATCAGCAGTACTACCAAGCTGGTCATTAACTCAGTAACTCAACCCAGGGTTTTCCATCTTGATTATTAAAGGGGCGGAGTTTGCAGCATCTGACCAATGATAGACATGGAGAAACCTGCAGAGCAGCTACTTCAGCATGGAGACCATCATTCTTCACAAATATGAAGAATTAAACACATCATCCAGCCAGGAAGGGATGCTGACTCTGTAAATGTGTAAATTGGTGAGATTCTAGGGTATTAATTGATGGGACAACATAACAGCCCAGACGTTTGGGGCAGAGCTTCCTTAGTTCCTTCTTTTCCTTTATATTCTCCATCCAGGTCTTTAGAGGTTCCGCACTGTGTGAACATTTGTGTGTTGAGTATTAATTCCTCACCATGACAACACGAGTAGTTGTGGTTCTATAAATTTGTGGTACTGCAGTTCTGCCATGTGTGAGAATCATTATTAAGCTTATAGTCTCAGATCAGCCCTGGCGGAGCTAAATGGAGTCAAGAACGAGGACAGAAACATTCTTCAAAGCTCTCAGAGACCAGGCCTCATCTCTTCATCTGTCCCTATAACTCTTCCTCTCCTAAGCCTCCTCTCCCCATCCACCACCAACAGGAAGTTCTAAGAATGGGCAAGACATTTTCCAAGAGATCTGATTGGTCAGGAGGTGGAGCTTTTATACTCGATCTCTGATCCAGAACAGAACCCACTCTGAAGCAGATCAGCTGTGCAGCGTAAGTTACCATGGTGATTTACCCGGTAAGAAGTGAACCAGCTGTGCAGGACAGAAAACCCAGAGTTAACCCTGAAGTTACTGGATGAGAGAAAATTTCATAGTACGGGATGGATGCAAAGTTGAATTAAATTATATGTTATGTTTTATACATTTTTATGGATGTAGTATTTACTTATATGGATATTTAGGTTGTATATATAGTCATTTGGATGATAAAGTAGCATATGGATATTATGTAGTACACAGATATATATAAACCTAGAAGAATAAAATCAGGATGGGATTTCCAAAAAAAGTGTAGACTTCTTACAAATTCTTTTTCAAGCTTCTTTATATTATGATTTGATGATGCAATAACAACAATTATTATTATTATTATTATTAATATTATTATTATTATTTCTTTTTCATTGTTTTCTTTTCGTATATAGTTTCTCTTTCATTTGTTCGTTAGAAATAAATTCATTAATCGATTGTCTGAAACAGCAGCCGTTACCTCGGCCGTCCCAGTCGATGTGTGTGATGTAACTGGACGCTCCTTTACAGATCCCCACTCTCTTTGTGCTCAGCACGTTGTAGATGTCCACAAAGCTGTCATGGGACGCCACCGCCAGGTATTTACCTGAATCTGATGGGATGGAAAAACCAGAATCACTTTACTAACCTCAAAGGAAAGTAGTTCAACCCAAAAAAACTCCAGCGTCCACGAGGTCCATCTCTTCTACTATCAGGAGCAGTAGTCTGTAGCTTAGACCTGGACATGATGATGAAGCCACTTCCTGTCAGACTTTCCACCAATCAGAGCGCTTAGATTGACGGTAACGTCCAATCAGGAGCAGCCAAAGATCAACCAGTGAGCAGAAAGTTCTATGTGTGTGTGAAAAGAAGAAAAATAATGCTCCTCTATGGCTGGAATAAAGCCAAGAAGACGTTTCTGATGCACGGTGGCGCCACAAAGCAGCTGAGCTGGAGTTGGTTTAGTGAGGATAGCAGGTAAATAGTAGCAGGAATAACTGGAAATGAGGAAAACGTGGAAACATGGAAATAGTTTCTGTTGTGTGTTTGTTTCAATAACAATATTTTTTCTCTTGAAAGCCAAGACTTGAGAGAACGATGAGATGAGAAAAGGTTTGGTCACTGTTGATCTGTGTGTTATTTCTACAAAGTTCTGTTAGTAATAAATTCTGCTTTTTTCTTCTGGTCGACCTTTATGCTGCTAAATCTATTCATACATTCATTTTACATCATTTTACCTCCCAATCTGACAGCTGAGAAACATCAAGTCTGATGCTGACTGGGATTAAATGAGTTAAGATTCTGTTCGTACTTTCACAGTAAAAAAGAAAGTAAGTGGCCTAAAACAGCAACAAATGGCTTGGAGTTTTAAGAGTGAAAGTGAGAAAGTTCTGGCTCACGCACAGAGGAGTTAGCTGTTATCAGAGGTAAGAAACAGGCCCTGTGACCAGATAAGCTACAGCACCTGTATGTCTTAGGTCTACATACCTGGAGTGAAGCGGATGTCAGAAATGGTGTCATGGCGATGGTGGAAGCTAAGCAGATCCTCCAGCGTGTCTGCATTTACCACCAGGACGCCGCCATCGCTCAGACCAACAGCCAATGCTTTCCCATCCGGAGAGAAGGCACAGCAGCGGCCGCCTGCAACACAATCTCAGCTTCAAGCCGAGAACATCTGGAACCAGCTGGAAGACTCAGTTATAAAGAAGAGCATGCAGAAAAAAAGACCACCTCTCTTCAGTTTGCGGACGGCCACCATGCGGTGGTTGGCTGACGTCTCCCACAGTCGCAGGGTTTTGTCGTCGCTAACAGTGGCACAGATGTGGAGGAGGGGGTGGGGGGCCAGACCCCAAACCTCACCTTCCATGTGACCCTGAACACACACATAAACACATGTATTAAGCTGGAAAAAAGCTTTAAGATGACATCCTCACCAGCTCTGTCTGAAAACCTGCTGCAAAAATTCAACCTCAATAACCAAAACTAAAACCCAGAATCTGTTAGAACTGCTTCCTCTCCAGGACCAGCAGCTTCTAGAAGCTCCTCCAGCAGGAAGCTGCAGTCATGGTTTCCTGGATGACGTCATCAGTCTCTCTCATGACGGAGGAAAAACAGAGTAGGTGTGTGTTTTAATTATTTTTTTATATTATTTTTAGGGCTGTCAAAAATAACGCGTTAATGGTGGTAACTAGTTTATTTAATTAATTGTGTTAATATTTTTAACGGCGTGACAAGCCCCGTACATCCATCATTTCTCTGTTATGAAGGCGGAACATGGAAAAGATGAACCGGCTGGCTCTATGGATGGATTTGAGAATAAACTCAGCATTAATGGACGTCGCCTCCGTGGAGAATGAGGTTTAAACACACTCTGTTCCCGGTATGAAAACTCTTTTTTAAACTCATCTAGAGGATCTCTGGTCTCTCTGTTTGTGCAGTAGCTGCTTCCTCCCTCTCCTCTCATGTTGTTCTGTGAATCATGGTGGCTGTCGGTGATCAGCTGATCGGCTTTTCTCTCTTGCTGCGTGTGTTTATGGATCAGCTGAGAAGGAGGAAACTAGTGGTTCATGTTCACACCGCCACAGATTTACCTCAAAGTGTTGTTGTTGGCAGGACCTTCTCTAACAGTAGCTGCTGGTGGTAGACAGGGTTTATACTTTATACCCACAGGGGCGGGTCTAGAAAAGTTCTGATGGGGGACCAGGAGCCCTGACCAGGAAAAGAGGGGCACAGACGAGACCTAAAATCTAGACCTAAAACAGGTCCAGATTTTATGAAATATTGAACTGATAATTACAACTAAAGTGATCATCTGGTGTAAAAAAGTGAAGAAAAACTAGTAAAACAAGCAGCCAATGATGTATTTTATCAGCAGGTGTTTACTTTGGGTGATGCTGCTGTAGGACTTTTATCACTGCTGCACAAACACACACTTCAATGATAAAAAGAAAAACTTGTTTTTATCCAGATCATCAGTTTTAATTAGATTTTCTTCATCAATGTCGGCTGTTTAACTTCAGTCGTCACATCTGCTGCTTTTAGGACAGAAATGATCACCATGGAGACGGTTGGTGAGATGATGATGTATGAATTCTGCATTTTAATCTAGAACATGGTGGAGATGATGCAGAACAACATATAGAAGTACATTACATGCTGCACTTACTGACCATGGGACAGCTGATGTTTACCCAAAAGAAGATCAGCTAACAGCTATGTGTAGCATCGGCTCGTTCTGCTGATACAGTAAAAACGAGCAGATTTCAGGCGTAGTCACGAATGGTGATTATTCATGATTAACTTGTAAGCTGTGATTAATCATGATTAAAAAGTTTAATCATTTGGCAGCCCTAATTATTTGCAAATGTTTTTATGTAAAATACTTTGTGCTACTCATATATGAAAAGTGCTGTCGGTCGGTCAGTCTGTCGATTGATGATCAACCGATCGATCCAGCTTCCAGGCTGAACATGTTGTGAGTTCAGAGATGCTTTTCTGCAGACCTTGGTTGGAACCAGTGCTGATTGGACTTCCTGTTGCCTTTCTATCACCTCAAACCAGTCTGCCCATTCTCCTCTGTGCTCTGACATCAACAACTGGATATTTTCTCTTCTTCAGACCATCCTCTTGAAACCCTGGAGATGATTGTGGGTGAAAATCCCAGTAAATACTCAGACCAACAACCATGCCACGTTCAAAGTCTCTTAAATCTTCTTTCTTCCTCATTCTGATGCTCAGTTTGACCTTCAGCCAGTCTTCTCCACCACATGACTATGACTACATGCTGCCGCATGATTGGCTGGTTGGATATGTGTGTTAACAGGAAGTCGAACAGGTGAAACTGAGGAAGTGGATGGTGGGTGTTAATCTGAATCATCTGCTTACATAAGGTCATACCCTTTGGGGATCAGAGCTCGGTCCTAATGAGACTGGGAGTCATTCCTGAGGTCTGGTTAGGTTCAGAGGTAAAGTGTAAATTTCATCCACAATAAATGGAAGTCAGTGCAAACACCTGCCCAGTTTTCCCACCTGCACCAGCAGAGTCATGGGTCCAGTCTTATCGATCTCCAGGACCTCTCCATTTTTTGTTCCTACCAGGATGTGACCGTGACCCAGAGTGATGGCCCTGATGGAGGGGTTGTCCTCCAGTAGAAGGCCTGCAAACACAAACACACACCTCAGATGTAACCAGAGCCATCATGTCTATGAGAAATATCTTCATGGGCTCTGCCGCTGCTGCTTGTGGACATGGTCTGATCTTCTGAAAGTCTGCACTGAGGAGGTCTAACCGCTGCTCTGTTTCAGAAACAGAGGTGTGTTTCTGTGTGTCCACATGGTGGCAGCATCTGAGCAGAGATCTGATGCTTCTTTTCACTTCCTGGTCCGGACAGATGTTATGATGTCATAATTATCCAGTTTACAAAACAGAAATCTGCAGCTGTTTCAGAAACATCTCTGGGGAACGACACCTAAAAACCTCAATGATGGTTTAGATTTTCTTATTTACTTTCACCAAAACCAGCCACTGTCAGGGAAGAGGTCGAGGTCCCCAGACGGGGTTTTAGTGGTGACCTCGTGATCACGGTGGGTTTAACATGTAGATCTGGACTTCAAATCACACCATTATTACCATCCACCCACCTACCGTTCCATCCATCCATCCACCCACCTACCTTTCCATCCATCCATCCATCCATCCATCCATCCATCCATCCATCCATCCATCCATCCATCCACCCACCTACCCATCCATCCATCCATCCATCCATCCATCCACCCGTCCACCCACCTACCGTTCCATCCATCCATCCACCCACCTACCTTTCCATCCATCCATCCATCCATCCATCCATCCATCTACCCATCCATCCATCCATCCATCCATCCATCCATTCCACCCTCCCACCCATCCATCCATCCATCCATCCACCCGTCCACCCACCTACCCTTCCATCCATCCATCCATCCACCCACCCACCCACCCACCTACCCTTCCATCCATCCATCCATCCACCCGTCCACCCACCTACCCTTCCATCCATCCATCCATCCACCCACCCACCCTTCCATCCATCCATCCATCCTTCCATCCATCCATCCATACATGTACCTTTAGAACCAGGAGAAAGTACGGCTCTCTTGATGGCGTAGGTTTTCAGGCAGCGGTCAAACATGTCGTCCCACAGCTCCACCACGCCGTCCTTCCCTCCCGTCACAAAGCCCTGAAAACAAAGCATTTTCCAGTTGTTTAATTATAATGATAAGTAAACAATCCTGGATCATTGCTTCAGTAGACATGTAGTTCTAGGGGAAAAAAGATTATTTTCTTCTCCTTCCTCCTGCCTCTCTTGGAGCTGTCATCCTTCATCCTCGTCATCCTCTCCTGACGGGTTTGTCGTTCTTGTACTCCCACTCAGCCTGAGAATTTCACATTTATTTTTTAGACTGTCACATTGTTGATGCTGCATAACAGATCCACACAGCTTGTTTTCATCATTGTGGATCTCTGAGAATCAGATACCTTTAACACTGATGAGGAAGAGAAGGATCATATGGAGAAATCATCACAGCTTCATCAACTGATCCTCTGAATGCAGTTGTCAGACAGAACACAGATACGAATCTGTGTTCAGCATGTATGAGAACGAAAACTGGCATGATTCTAAAAATTTCCTAACTTGATCTACTACAATCCTGATTACTCCAGTAAAGAGAGGTTTTCAGAAACTTGGTCACATGCATAAAAAGGTTGCATTTGTAATTTGAAATTTGTAATCTGGTTTGAACCTCAATCATAAAGACAAAAGTCCAGAGAAGAATGTAAATGGATGCAGCAACAGTTCTTGAAGAATCTCCAATCAGTAGATTAAATGTTGACAGGTAAGGGTGTCAGGATTGGGTATAAAAGGAGCACTCAAAAAATTATTTGAAAAGATAACACAGTGGCTAATTAAATTAGCTTTGGCATGGTAGTAATAAACACAGTAGACAATTTAGTTGGCTATCAGCTTTAAAATAATGGTTGCCAGCCTCACAATTCAAATGCCCAGCGTATCCAAACTTTTAGCCAGCTGAGGCAGTGTTTAATTCAGTGGGTTCCCAGCGAAGGGAAGTTAGCGATTAGTCTCTCCAATGCTAACACAAGCAGTTCCTTGCTAATATCTTGCAGAGGGAATATGCAATTTGGTGAGTGGCTAGCCAAGAGAAGCTACTCATTAACCTCTCCAACGCAAGGATGAATAGTCATCATCTCATTTGCTACCGCTAGCCGCTGCGTCAGCGTCACATGGACACAGTAGCATAATTTGATCGGTCTAATGCTGGTTTGATGTCATCCAGTATCAACTGTTTTAAGCTCTGAATTAGGTCTGTTGAATTTGGGCAATCTGAATTTGTTATATTTGACATTTTTAAACTTCAGTTTTGGACTCTGCAATTTTATGAACATTGAAAAAAATTAAGTGAAAATAGATTTTATAAAATTTGAAGTGTTTAATGCTGCTACAAAAAGAAAAATGAGAAATATTTTCACTGCAGCAAGTTTTGGTATTCAAAATATGGTGAGACAGATTCACTTTGATACTCGAGTCCATACCTGTCTTGCTTCACCTTAGTGCTGCATTTGAAACTGTTGATCACAATATTTCAATAGAGAAATTATACAAAGCTATTGGGAATAAAGGGAAAGCACTTGACTATTTATCAGAAAGATTAATATTGTCTGTGCTGATAGATCACAAAGTTACTTGAGGTTCACATCCCCCCATCCATCCATCCACCCATCCATCAATCTATCCATCCATCCATCCATCCATCCCTTCATCCCTTTATCCATCAGTCCTTATGTCATCCATCCATCCATCCGTCCATCCATCCATCCATTCATCCATCCATCCGTCCTGCTCACCTTATCCAGGGAGAACATGGCGAACACCGGCCCGTCGTGTGCTTTGACCGTTTTCAGCAGCAGCGGTTCCTTCCAGATGTAAACGTCTCCGTTGGCGGCTCCGGAAAACACCAGCGCCTCACTGCGACCATAACACACTGACATCATGGTCTCTGGTCGCCCGACGCTCCTGAGCGCACCGCGCCTGAAGGTCAGCCCGCCTCCTGGCAGACAGAGAAGAAGAACTTCATGTTACCATTGGAGCTGAGGATGCTGAGGCTTCCATCAGTTCGTGGATGCAGAGATTATGTTCTCCTCCAGAGCTGTAATGATCTAAAAATATTAATATTGTTTTCCATATTAAGATACGACGGATTTAAACGGAAGCCATCTTCAGCTTCATACATTTTCTTTGCAAACGTCTGGAGTAAAAATCACAACCTTCCTTGTGTCATCAGCAGGATTCAGCGTCATATCCAGTTACAGCATGTCGTTCAGGACAGAAGGATTAAATGTGAAGTAAAGTAAATCCTTTTATTCAGGGTTTTACCTGCATGTTGCCAGAACTTGATGTGTTTGATTCCAACTGTGACCAGTTTGTCCATCATCATGGGATTACACTTCACCACAAATATCTTCTCTTTATGACCCCTGGGGAATAAAAGATCAGTAAATGTTGCAGCAAAGGAAGGAAAAAGACATGAAAAAGGATCTTTACTCTGTTTTCACATCGCAAACACTTCCAGTACTTTATTATAACAGACAGTAACTGTTAACTGGAGTTTCTGATATCTAAACATGAAGTCGGCAGCAGGAATGTTGTTCTGTTGAAGCAATTGAAGACAAAGTTGGTATGTGGATAACTGTTAGATAACTAGATTATAACTGTATTACTGTATGTGCTTCTGTGCTGCAGGATCTGGGATCATTTGTGATGGTTTATGTCTTATTAAATGGACAGCACAGATTCTGGTAATTGAAACTTTCAGATAAATTAAATGAAGATATTTGAGTTTAACCCTTTAAAACCCTTTCAAAAAGGCTCCTAACTGAAGGAATGGACCCAGAGTTGTGTAGAGCTATGGTATTAGCAGTGGTGTTAGCTGTGGTATTAGCAGTGATGTTAGCTGTGGTATTAGTGGTGCTGTTAGCTGTGGTATTAGTGGTGCTATTAGCTGTGGTACTAGTGATGGTGTTAGCTGTGGTATTAGCAGTGGTGTTAGCTGTGGTATTAGCAGTGGTGCTACCTGTGGTATTAGCAGTGGTGTTAGCTGTCGTATTAGCAGTGATGTTAGCTGTGGTATTAGCAGTGATGTTAGCTGTGGTTTTAGCAGTGATGTTAGCTGTGGTTTTAGCATTGGTGTTGGCTGTGGTATTAGCAGGGGTGTTTAGCTGTGGTATTAGCAGTGGTGTAAGCTGTGGTATTAGCAGTGGTGTTAGCTGTGGTATTAGCGGTTATGTTAGCTGTGGTATTAGCTGTGGTATTAGCTGTGGTATTAGCGGTGCTGTTAGCTGCGGTTTTAGCAGTGATGTTAGCTGTGGTTTTAGCATTGGTGTTGGCTGTGGTATTAGCAGGGGTGTTTAGCTGTGGTATTAGCAGTGGTGTAAGCTGTGGTATTAGCAGTGGTGTTAGCTGTGGTATTAGCGGATATGTTAGCTGTGGTATTAGCTGTGGTGTTAGCTGTGGTATTAGCAGTGGTGTTAGCTGTGGTTTTAGCGGTGATGTTAGCTGTGGTATTAGCGGTGCTGTTAGCTGTAGTATTAGTGGTGCTATTAGCTGTGGTACTAGTGATGGTGTTAGCTGTGGTATTAGCAGTGGTGCTACCTGTGGTATTAGCAGTGGTGTTAGCTGTGGTATTAGCAGTGGTGCTACCTGTGGTATTAGTGGTGCTGTTAGCTGTGGTTTTAGCAGTGGTATTAGCTGTGGTGTTAGCTGTGGTATTAGCGGTGCTGTTAGCTGCGGTTTTAGCAGTGATGTTAGCTGTAGTTTTAGCATTGGTGTTGGCTGTGGTATTAGCAGGGGTGTTTAGCTGTGGTATTAGCAGTGGTGTAAGCTGTGGTATTAGCAGTGGTGTTAGCTGTGGTATTAGCAGATATGTTAGCTGTGGTATTAGCTGTGCTGTTAGCTGTGCTATTAGCAGTGGTGTTAGCTGTGGTTTTAGCGGTGATGTTAGCTGTGGTATTAGCAGTGGTGTAAGCTGTGGTATTAGCAGTGGTGTTAGCTGTGGTATTAGCGGTTATGTTAGCTGTGGTATTAGCTGTGGTGTTAGCTGTGGTATTAGCGGTGCTGTTAGCTGCGGTTTTAGCTGTGGTATTAGCAGTGGTGTTAGCTGTGGTTTTAGCAGTGGTATTAGCAGTGGTGTTAGCTGTGGTATTAGCGGATATGTTAGCTGTGGTATTAGCTGTGGTGTTAGCTGTGGTTTAGCAGTGGTGTTAGCTGTCGTTTTAGCGGTGGTGTTAGCTGTGGTATTAGTGGTGCTGTTAGCTGTGGTTTTAGCAGTGGTATTAGCTGTGGTGTTAGCTGTGGTATTAGCGGTGCTGTTAGCTGCGGTTTTAGCAGTGATGTTAGCTGTAGTTTTAGCATTGGTGTTGGCTGTGGTATTAGCAGGGGTGTTTAGCTGTGGTATTAGCAGTGGTGTAAGCTGTGGTATTAGCAGTGGTGTTAGCTGTGGTATTAGCGGATATGTTAGCTGTGGTATTAGCAGTGGTGTTAGCTGTGGTATTAGCAGTGGTGTTAGCTGTGGTGTTAGCAGTGGTGTTAGCTGTGGTTTTAGCGGTGATGTTAGCTGTGGTATTAGTGGTGCTGTTAGCTGTGGTTTTAGCAGTGGTATTAGCAGTGATGTTAGCTGTGGTATTAGCAGATATGTTAGCTGTGGTATTAGCTGTGGTGTTAGCTGTGGTTTTAGCGGTGATGTTAGCTGTGGTATTAGCGGTGATGTTAGCTGTGGTATTAGCGGTAATGTAAGCTGTGGTATTAGCGGTTCTGTTAGCTGCGGTTTTAGCAGTGGTATTAGCAGTGGTGTTAGCTGTGGTATTAGAGGATATGTTAGCTGTGGTATTAGCTGTGGTGTTAGCTGTGGTATTAGCAGTGGTGTTAGCTGTGGTATTAGCGGTAATGTTAGCTGTGGTATTAGCGGTGCTGTTAGCTGTGGTTTTAGCAGTGGTATTAGCAGTGGTGTTAGCTGTGGTATTAGCGGACATGTTAGCTGTGGTATTAGCAGTGGTGTTAAGGCCCATTTATGCTAGATGCAGAAGACATAAGCAGTCGAGCGGATAGTTTCATGCGTCTCCTGCATTGTTTACACACATAATTGGTGGGTTTTCAGGGGCCTTGTGGCTCTGTCGCTCTGATGCAGCAAATGGTGCAATACCACGGGAATATAGCTATAGTATAGTAGTATAGCTAACATGCAAACCAGCAACAGGAACAAACCAGAGAAGAAGAAGAAGAAGATGATGACAGTGACGAAGACAACAACTGTTGGCGAGAGCTTTTGAAGAAATGCTGTGTGAGTGTGTCTGGTATCAACCGTGCTATTAGCTGTGGTGTTAGCCAAGGCATTATCAGTACCGTGCAGTGGCAAGTTTCTCCCCTCTCTTCCAGTCCCAAACAACGATCGAATGTCCATCATCGACTCCTACTGAAACCAGGCTTTTTCCGTCAGCTGTCAGGACAAAAAGAATATTTAAAAAAGAAAAAGTAGTTATTGGGAAGGCAGAAGATTTCAGACTGGACCATAGTGGAGCTCTGACACGTGGTGGAAACCTCATTAGTCCACTACCTGAGAAATCCAGTGAACACACTCCTCTCTGATGGAAACCTCTGAGCAGAGAGAGACACTTCAGATTCTGGATGTCCCACACGTGGATGGCCGGGTCCCGTCCCACCTGGACACATTACATGGATCCAACCAATCAGAATCGGGATCAGTCTGCCTGCAGGTGAAAATCTGAACATTTGATCCCAGGCTACGTTTACATTGTGGCTCATTTCCATTTTCTCGCCTATATGTGAGTCATATCAGATTTTTAAATGACAGTCTAAACGGCACAAATATTATTTTTTAAAATCAGAACCAGGCCACCTTCATATGTGGTCCTAAATCGGATCTGATCTAAATCTGATCTGTGGCGTAGCGACCTCAGTCTAAATGGTAATGCTGCATTTTCGATGATGCAGAAGTGAGACAAACATCGCAATTCTCCACCAGGAGACCACACCTCCACACTGCATCCACGCCTCCACCAGGAGACCACACCTCCACACTGGATCCACGCCTCCACCAGGAGACCACACCTCCACACTGCAACCACGCCTTCACCAGGAGATCACACCTCCACACTGCAACCACGCCTCCACCAGGAGAACACACCTCCACACTGCATCCACGCCTCCACCAGGAGACCACACCTCCACACTGCAACCACGCCTTCACCAGGAGATCACACCTCCACACTGCAACCACGCCTCCACCAGGAGATCACACCTCCACACTGCATCCACGCCTCCACCAGAAGACCATGCCTTTACCAGGAGACAACGCCTTCACCAGGAGATTGCGCCTCCACCAGGAGACCACACCTCCACACTGCAACCACGCCTCCACCAGGAGACCACACCTCCACACTGCAACCACGCCTTCACCAGGAGATCACACCTCCACACTGCAACCACGCCTTCACCAGGAGATCACACCTCCACACTGCAACCACGCCTCCACCAGGAGACTACACCTCCACACTGCAACCACGCCTTCACCAGGCGATCACGCCTCCGCCAGGAGACCACACCTCCACACTGCAACCACGCCTCCACCAGGAGATCGCGCCTTCACCAGGAGACCACACCTTCACTAGGAGATTGCGCCTCCACACTGCAACCACGCCTTCACCAGGAGACCACACCTCCACCAGGAGATCACACCTCCACACTGCAACATTTGTCCGTCATTCCATTCATTTATCCATCCATCCTTTCCTCCGGAAGCCGAGAGCGGCTGTTATTCTTTTTTAAAATCATTAATTTGAGATAACAAGTTAATTTTCTCATTATCTTGAGATAATGAAGACCCTTTTCTCATGATAACAGGATAATTTATCTTGTTATATCGAGAAAACAAACTTTGTTAACGAGATGATTAAGGTGGGTTAAAATGAGTGGGTGGCACCTGATTTAATTGATTAAAACAGACTCCAGAAAGCTGATGGGCGGGGCTACAGTCATGGTGTAGATGTGTAATTATGTGAATGAGTGATTGTAAAACTTAACAGTTAGACATCTATATTCATCCATTCTTCCTTACCTCTCTTATCCTTCCTTCCTTCGTTTATCCACCAATCTGTTTTTCACTTGCTCATCATCCCTTAATTCCTCCTTCAACCGTTCATCTATTTTCAACCTTCCTTATTTATCTTTCCATCCTTTCTCCATCCACTCTCACCAGTTCCATCCTTCATCTTTTCATCCATCCATCTATTTATCCATCCTCCCCCTCAGCCTCACCCTTCCATTCCCTTTTCTTAATCCATCCTTTCATCCTCCTCCTCATATCCCATCCTTCATCTAATCATTTTCTCCTCATTTTTCATATTATTAATCTGTTTTATGTTTATGTACACCACTTTGTTTCAACTGTGGTTGTTTTAAAGGGCTTTATTAATAAAGTTGAGTTGGGTTTTTATTTATATTTATAAGTCGTCTCCTCCTCACATCCTTCAGTCAGGAGAAATCCAGATGAACCAATCAGAGAACTTTCAGGTCTCTCCTTCTCTTCATTAAACCAGTAAACCTTCATAAAACCAGTAAACCTTCATTACCCAGTAAACGTTCATTAAACCAGCAAACGTTCATTAAACCAGCAAACCTTCATAAAACCAGTAAACCTTCATTACCCAGTAAACGTTCATTAAACCAGTAAACCTTCATTAAACCAGTGAACCTACTTTGTGGGTGAATTATTGATAAAATGAGTTTTGGAAAAACTCCTCCTTGCTAAAGCTTGACATTATGTGTGTGCTTGTGTTTGTGTGTGCACGCTTGTGTGGGAATGTGCATGTGCGTATGCATGTGCGTGCAACCTGTCCCGTAGCTGCGTAGTCCTTCAGCGGGTGGATGCTGAGGCTCAGGATGTCGTCATCATGGCCGAGGTAGAATCGCTGGCTGTGCAGCTGCCGGTTGTAGACCACGCCCACTGCTGCCACGTGGTACACCACCTCCCCACCCTGAGTGTAGAACAGGTTGTTCCTGCAGTCGTATCCACGGTAGCTGCACACACACACACACACACACAGCATTTGTATTCAGGTAAGGCAGATAAAAGGCGAAGTTTGTTGGGAGTAGAGACATCTAGTGGTGGAAACTGGAAATGCAACCAGCTGTTCTATACTGTTGGCCAGTCTTTATTTCTATGAGAGGGTTTTACAAATATTTGACTAGTAAATAAATAAATAGAAGTGAAAATATGAGATAAGTTAGTTTCTTATCCCATGAATCCATTTAAGCCTCAAACTGCGGCTGAAAGTAAAACTGACTTCATTTAACATTTAATGACTGTTCCTGACAGGAACAACGCTGTGGTTATGTTGCATCTTTATTGGAGCAGTTTCAGTCACTTTGTGGCTGTTTGTCTCATTTACTGACACAAAGCACATTTAAAGTAGCCAAGCATCAGTATGAAAGTGGTTGCAGAGAACGGAACTCCAGCTCCACAGACTGTTTAAAGTTACCCGTGAACAAACTGCAGGCGGAGTCCTTGGTCCGGTCCTCTCTGCCTCTTCAGAGATCCGACCTGCTGCTTCTTCTCTCTGCTTTGCTGCTTCAGCTGAGGCAGGTCCTCCTTATAAACCTGCAGGAACACAAAGTGTAGATCCGATCACTGACCTGCAGCCCGGTGCTGATCAGAGGAGCTGGAGAGCAGGTCCGGATCAGCTTTTTCCTCTAGGAACAGGATCAAAGCTGTTATCTTCCAAAGCTCATGATCTGAAAAATCTGAATATGCTAGAACATGCAGATGTTTACAGATCCTGGATGAATGATGACTTTCTTCTTGATCATTTTACATCTTCTTTTGGTCATTTTATGTCTCATTGTCTTATTGTAAACCAGGGATGCCCAACTCATCTTAGTTCAGGTTCCCCATTCAGAGCAATCTGGTCTCTAGTGTGTCGGACCAGTAAAACAACAGCATAATACTCTATAAATAAATAAAACTCAAAGTTTTTCCCTTTGTTTTCGTGCAAAGATAATAATCAAGATTGAGATGTTTATATTTCTGAACTCTCTGCTGAGGTCGAGTCAGTTTCTGAGCGGCAGACAGATCTAAGGAGGACTGGACCTGGCCCCTTTCCCTCTGCTTCTGGACCCCACCTCACCGTTCCTCCTGTTTCCCCCTCACTCATAACTCTTTAATGTCCTGTCTGCTCCCCATCTGTTCAATAGAAGAAATGTAATCACAAAATCTCATTAAAAAGGTTTAAATAAACCCGACTGAGTCATCTCCGCATGACCTGTTCAGGTATGAAGACCAAAGCAAACAATGAGAATAGTTCAAGTTATTAGTTCACATTTTTAAACATCTAAGGGCACTAAAGGGTTAATTTTCTTGCTTTTGGTCTCTTTTTGTGGTGCAGCAATCCAAGAGGATGGAGGAAAAACAAAACTATGCAGAAAGAAATGAAGGAATAAGACAACAGAGGGGCAATTTAGAGAAAAGAAGAGGTCAGAGGAAGGATGCAACACAGGAGGAGTGGAAGAAAGGATGAGAGGACGAGAAAAGAGGAAGAAGCTGGACCAAATTATGAAATAATAATCTGAGTTGTTTCCCATTAAATGTCCAGCTCTTTCTCTGAACAGCGGATGCACGCCAGGCAGGCTGGCGGTGGAGATAAGGCCTGTTTCACCGTCACTATGGCAACTACACTGAGCCCAGCAGGCTGATAGGGAAAAAAAAGGCTCAGGCACAGCCAGTCACCATGGAAACAACACCTCAGACAGCCGTGTCTGGCTCCTTACCTGTCTGTCGTAGTTGATCTGCGTTTCCTGCTCGATGTCGGAGTCGAGCTCCGGGACGTCCGACAGGTCGCTGTCCGACTCCTCGCTGTTGGAGTCGCCATGACTGTCTGAGGAGGAGACGGAGCAAATTAAATTAATAAATAAGTACTATACCTATATATATATATATATATATATATAGATTTCAGCACTATAACAGCAGCTGAACTTGTGCTGATTGGTTGATCATTGGAAAGGAAAGTCTTTCTTTTTTAGCTCTTTTTCAAAGTTTATATTTTATTTAATATTCTTTCAAATCTGCAATCAGAGTTTTGGTTTTGACATTAGAAAAAGCTTAAAGCAGATTTAATCCCTTTATTTCACACTGATTCTAACCAGAGTTCATGATGACCCTGCTATTATTGGCCACCCCATGAAATATTTCCTGGATACGCCCCTTCTGAAAAGTCCAGAAAGATACGAGTCAGGAGCAAAGAGTTTCACGTCCCATGTGCTTCTCTCAGGTCAGACAATACAACAATGATCCTCTTTGAAGGCAGAGAATAACTTCTTCTATAAAGAACTTCATCATCTCAACCTGATCCACTGAGGATAATCCCCACAGCACCCACACAATGGAGCAGACCCCCCATACGCTCTGGGTCTTTGCCCTGACCGAACTAAGGTTATTAAATACAGAAAGAGTAGTCACTCTGGAAGAACAGGAGGGATGACTATCTTCTTTCAACTAACCTAATGTTATGAAAACAAGGGACAAGCTGTCTCAAAGTGATGCAGGAGAAGTAGTCCATGTGTTGGATCGGTATCATTAAAGTTACCTTGACCTTAACGGAAACTGCCTCTGACGCCACGGTTTTCTTCCTCACCTTGTACATTGATGTCCAGACTTCCGTTCATAACCGACTCCGGATGAAACCTCCACTGGAAGAGGGCGTGGTCAGCCCCACCTGTGGTCAGCACCCACTGCAGGTCATGTGACCACCGGACGTTGGTCACATGAGCCGAGTGGCCAATGTACTTCTTGAATTTAGCACCTCGAGGAAAAACAGATGTGCAGCCTTCAAAATAAAATCAAACTCTGAAGGAGGAGGAAGGATGAAGAGGGATGAGGAGGGATGAGGAGGGGTGAGGAGGGATGATGAAGGATGAGGAGGGATGAGGAAGGATGAGGAGGGATGAGTAAGGATGAGGAAGGATGAGGAGGGATGAGGAGGGATTAGGGAGGATGAGGAGGGATGAGGAAGGATGAGGAGGGATAAGGAGGGATTAGGGAGGATGAGGAGGGATGAGGAAGGATGAGGAGGGATAAGGAGGGATTAGGGAGGATGAGGAGGGATGATGAAGGATGAGGAAGGATGAGGAGGGATGATGAAGGATGATGAAGGATGAGGAGGGATGAGGAGGGATGAGGAAGGATGAGGAGGGATGATGAAGGATGAGGAGGGATGAGGAAGGATGAGGAGGGATGAGGAAGGATAAGGAGGGATAAGAAGGGATGAGGAGGGATGATGAAGTATGAGGAGGGATGAGGAGGGATGAGGAAGGATGAGGAAGAATGAGAAAGGATAAGGAGGGATGAGAAAGGATGAGGAAGGATGAGGAGGGATGAGGAAGGATGAGGAGGGATGAGGAGGGATGATGAAGGATGAGGAGGGATGAGGAGGGATGAGGAAGGATGAGGAGGGATGATGAAGGATGAGGAGGGATGAGGAAGGATGAGGAGGAATGAGGAGGGATGAGGAAGGATGAGGAGGGATAAGAAGGGATGAGGAGGGATGATGAAGTATGAGGAGGGATGAAGAGGGATGAGGAAGGATGAGGAAGGATGAGAAAGGATGAGAAAGGATGAGGAGGGATGAGAAAGGATGAGGAAGGATGAGGAGGGATGAGGAAGGATGAGGAGGGATGAGGAGGGTTGAGAAAGGATGAGGAAGGATGAGCAGGGTTGAGAAAGGATGAGGAAGGATGAGGAGGGTTGAGAAAGGATGAGGAAGGATGAGGAGGGTTGAGAAAGGATGAGGAAGGATGAGGAGGGATGAGGAAGGATGAGGAGGGATGATGAAGGATGAGGAGGGTTGAGAAAGGATGAGGAAGGATGAGGAGGGATGAGAAAGGATGAGGAGGGATGAGGAGGGATGATGAAGTATGAGGAGGGATGAGGAGGGTTGAGAAAGGATGAGGAAGGATGAGGAGGGTTGAGAAAGGATGAGGAAGGATGAGGAGGGATGATGAAGTATGAGGAGGGATGAGGAGGGATGAGGAGGGATGAGAAAGGATGAGGAAGGATGAGGAGGGATGAGGAGGGATGAGGAGGGATGAGGAAGGATGAGGAGGGTTGAGAAAGGATGAGGAAGGATGAGGAGGGTTGAGAAAGGATGAGGAAGGATGAGGAGGGTTGAGAAAGGATGAGGAAGGATGAGGAGGGATGAGGAAGGATGAGGAGGGATGAGGAGGGATGATGAAGGATGAGGAGGGATGAGAAAGGATGAGGAAGGATGAGAAGGGATGAGGAGGGTTGAGAAAGGATGAGAAAGAATGAGGAGGGATGAGGAGGGATGAGGAAGGATGAGGAAGGATGGGGAGGGTTGAGAAAGGATGAGGAAGGATGAGGAGGGTTGAGAAAGGATGAGGAAGGATGAGGAGGGTTGAGACAGGATGAGGAAGGATGAGGAGGGATGAGGAGGGATGAGGAAGGATGAGGAGGGTTGAGAAAGGATGAGGAAGGATGAGGAGGGATGAGGAGGGATGAGGAAGGATGAGGAAGGATGAGGAAGGATGGGGAGGGTTGAGAAAGGATGAGGAAGGATGAGGAGGGTTGAGAAAGGATGAGGAAGGATGAGGAGGGTTGAGACAGGATGAGGAAGGATGAGGAGGGATGAGGAGGGATGAGGAGGGTTGAGAAAGGATGAGGAAGGATGAGGAGGGATGAGGAGGGATGAGGAAGGATGAGGAGGGTTGAGAAAGGACGAGGAAGGATGAGGAGGGTTGAGAAAGGATGAGGAGGGTTGAGGAGGGATGAGGAAGTATGAGGAGGGATGAGGAGGGATGAGGAAGGATGAGGAAGAATGAGAAAGGATAAGGAGGGATGAGAAAGGATGAGGAAGGATGAGGAGGGATGAGGAAGGATGAGGAGGGATGAGGAGGGATGATGAAGGATGAGGAGGGATGAGGAGGGATGAGGAAGGATGAGGAGGGATGATGAAGGATGAGGAGGGATGAGGAAGGATGAGGAGGAATGAGGAGGGATGAGGAAGGATGAGGAGGGATAAGAAGGGATGAGGAGGGATGATGAAGTATGAGGAGGGATGAAGAGGGATGAGGAAGGATGAGGAAGGATGAGAAAGGATGAGAAAGGATGAGGAGGGATGAGAAAGGATGAGGAAGGATGAGGAGGGATGAGGAAGGATGAGGAAGGATGAGCAGGGTTGAGAAAGGATGAGGAAGGATGAGGAGGGTTGAGAAAGGATGAGGAAGGATGAGCAGGGTTGAGAAAGGATGAGGAAGGATGAGGAGGGTTGAGAAAGGATGAGGAAGGATGAGGAGGGTTGAGAAAGGATGAGGAAGGATGAGGAGGGATGAGGAAGGATGAGGAGGGATGATGAAGGATGAGGAGGGTTGAGAAAGGATGAGGAAGGATGAGGAGGGATGAGAAAGGATGAGGAGGGATGAGGAGGGATGATGAAGTATGAGGAGGGATGAGGAGGGTTGAGAAAGGATGAGGAAGGATGAGGAGGGTTGAGAAAGGATGAGGAAGGATGAGGAGGGATGATGAAGTATGAGGAGGGATGAGGAGGGATGAGGAGGGATGAGAAAGGATGAGGAAGGATGAGGAGGGATGAGGAGGGATGAGGAGGGATGAGGAAGGATGAGGAGGGTTGAGAAAGGATGAGGAAGGATGAGGAGGGTTGAGAAAGGATGAGGAAGGATGAGGAGGGATGAGGAGGGATGAGGAAGGATGAGGAAGGATGAGGAAGGATGGGGAGGGTTGAGAAAGGATGAGGAAGGATGAGGAGGGTTGAGAAAGGATGAGGAAGGATGAGGAGGGTTGAGACAGGATGAGGAAGGATGAGGAGGGATGAGGAGGGATGAGGAAGGATGAGGAGGGTTGAGAAAGGATGAGGAAGGATGAGGAGGGATGAGGAGGGATGAGGAGGGTTGAGAAAGGACGAGGAAGGATGAGGAGGGTTGAGAAAGGATGAGGAGGGTTGAGGAGGGATGAGGAAGGATGAGGAGGGTTGAGAAAGGATGAGGAAAGATGAGGAGGGATGAGGAAGGATGAGGAGGGTTGAGGAGGGATGAGGAAGGATGAGGAGGGTTGAGAAAGGATGTGGAAGGATGAGGAGGGATGAGGAAGGATGAGGAGGACAAAGACCTTTCCTGAGGCAGGGGAAGCGGTACAGCTTCACCAGTCCCAGGTCGTCCCCGGTAACGAGCACGGCGGCGGCGTGGTTGGCGTCCACGGCGTTGACAGATGTTGAGTCGGAGTATTTGGACCAGATGCCGCTGACCTCTGAACCCAGGACGCCGCTCCAGGAGGCCCAGCGTTGACCTTTCACCTCCTCCTTACTCACAATTGGCTTCCCCACTGCAGGAGGATAGGGGAGAAAGAGGAAGAGGAGAAACGTGTCAGGCTTATCTCTCTGCCGATGTCAGATGCTTTATCAGCAGATCTTCATCATTAAGTGTGGGTGGTTTCATCTGCGCGGAGCCTTTTCTGACGTATTCCAGCGTTTTCATCCACATCCAAGGTCGCTCATTGTTCTACTCTGTTTGAATTCGTCCTGATGTTCTGAATGAGAAGAAAAATACTTCATTAATCCCAGAGGGAAGATGTAATTCTGTAGCTCTTTAATGTATTCTGGCAATTTTATCTGCATTGAGCTGTGATTATGTGACACTGGTGTTTATAGAATATATTTAGTGGATAGAAGTTGATTTAATCTAGTTGTAGTAGCAAATCTAATCTTAAATTAGTCAGATGAACTTTAGAGGGTAAAAGGTTGAAGAAATTTTATTAATTTACGTTGAATAAATGCAAATAAGATGATTTACTGAAACATGTTGAAAAATGATGCTGATAACTTAGAGGTAATTGATAATATGACTTTGTACTTTGTGTTTCACCTTGGGAGCTTAGTAGTAAGTATGTATTTCGTAAGTAATTATAACTTTATGCTATTTAGTCGATCCAAGGCCGGCCTAGGCCTTAATGGGGCTCCATAAAGGGTTTTTAGCTGATGTCGCCGCAAGACGCAGCAACACAGTTTCAGTTCCTACTTCTGCCTATAGGGCGGACTAGAGACTACAAACCAGTTTTTAAATTGTGTTTATAACCAGTAAAAACAGAGTTATGATAAAAATGTAGGACATACTTTTTTCATGTATATTAACGTCACGCTTGGTGAAGGGAGAAACAGGAAAAAGTTATGATTTTAAGGAAAAAGTAAGAAAAAAAATACTAACAACCCTTTTCATATTGGTGGAAAAATGCTCCACATCAACGAAAATGGCATGACAAGGTGATGCATTAGTAGCTGGGGAAGAATAGAAGTTGACCAAAATCCACCAAAACCAGGTTGTGCTGCCTCGTGGTGGACTGGAGGACTAGTATAAAAACACAGGGACAACACACAAAGCTCCAACATAAAACTCCAACAGGGAGCTGCACTCAGCCGAAGGCAAACAGCAAAGATTTAACAGCCGACAGACTGTTTGCAGACCGCACAGTTAAAGTGCTCCACAGAGTGAGAGCCTCAACTGAGAAGGCTCCGTCTCCTCTAGGTTTCAAGGTAGATGGAGGAACCTCCAACACCACATGACTGGCTGAACGAAGCGCTCTGCAGGGCAGTCCAATCAGACAGGGATTCTGGGGCCCAATCAGACACTTAAAAACATATAAACACATCTTAAAATTAATCCTGTACTTGACTGGAAGCCAGTGGAGAGAAGAGAGCATCAGGTGTGTCCTCACGTCTCTTCATCCCTGTGAGGAGACGGGCGGTTTCAGACTGTTCAGGTCCCACATACAGGGAGTTAAAGTAGTCTAAGCGAGAGGAAATAAAAGCATGGACGACTTTTTCAAGGTATTTTTTGCTTAGATAAGGCTTGATTTTGGTAATAAGTCTTAGCTGGAAGAAGCTCAACTTCACCACGTTCTGACCTGTTGGTCCAGCCTCAATAATCACACCAAGGTTCCTGGCATGGGATCCTCTGTGAGGTGCTAGTGGGCCAAGGAAATTATCAAGGACCTGAACCAGCTCAGGACGACCAAACAAGACAACTTCCGTTTTGTTCTCATTTAATTTTAAGAAATTTAATTCCATCCATGTTTTAATGTCAGTGATGCAATTTAGCACATGCTGAAGGGAATCTCTGTAGGCCCTTCAGTGGCCGATACACCTGCACGTCATCAGCAAAGCAATGGAAGGCAATAGCATGCTTCAATATCAACCCCAGGCGTAGCGTATAAAGAGAGAGCAAAAGCAGACCCAAAACAGACCCCTGGGGGACCCTGCAGGTCAGAGGGCCACTGAAGAAGAAAACAGTTCCATTTGACCAGATTTAAGGCAGAGCCTTTTCAGCCGATACAGTGCCCTAGACAGCATAAAAGAATTGTATGGTCCACGGCATCGACCGCCACTGTCAAGTCCAGGAGAAAAAAAATGGCACAATTAGCAGAATCAAGGTTGAGTACAAGATGATTAAAAACTTTTATAAGAGCAGTTTCAGTGGTATAGAGAGGCCTAAAACCAGACTGAAACCGCTCACATTAGCTGTTCTTAACAATTCTTAGAGTTAAAAGCAACTCTCTCTAAACCTTGCAGATAAAAGGGAGTTTGGAAATGATCCTAAAATGAGCTAAAACCGATGGACTGAAACGTTTCTTCTGTAGAAAAGGCTGCACCATGCTTGAAGCAGAGTGGAACACATCCAGAGCTAAGAAAGGTTTATACACTTCAAAATAAAAGCCTCGGCTGAACAGAAGCCCTCTTTAAACAGACGGGAAGGGACGCTGTCGGCTGGCAGTTAGCAGGGCGAAGATCTTTATTTCAGTGAGCTGGCAGAGAGAAAGTGGCTGAAAGGGGTCCAGGACAGCTGAGCTCGCTAAAGGAGCTGAGGGGTCCTGGGAAGACTGGGGGCCCGGGGGTCTAAGGGCAGAAACCTGGTCAACGAAGACCTTCAGAGAATCCTCAAAGACCTGTGACGTCCTCTCTGTCTTCTACTGGACAGGAACTGGTTTCTGGAACACAGCATCTTGTGATGAAAACTGATTGTTTTGTAAATAGTAAATAAAACCCGAGACATTTGCTGCATGTTGATGTAAATAGTTGTTTATAACTTTGTTGTTTACTAAACTTGTAAATAAGCTTTAAAATCAACTTATTGTTTTTTGTTATAAAAATGGTTCGTTAAACATGTTTGTGGTTTTCACACAAAAAAACCTTTTTCTACTCAGATTTGATGGTTTAATGTTAGCAGATAAATGTCTGCATGTTTTATGTAAGCGGGCTTCCTGTTTCTGGACGCCGCCTGCAGACACTCACTGGGCATCCTGTAGAAGAGGCGTTCTCCAGCTCCGTCGTTGGTCTGCAGGATCTTGCTGTCCAGAGACCAGTCCAGGTGTGTGATGAAGCTGGAGGATTTACTGCATTCCCCTACCTGGAAGCAGTCAGACAAGA